>NC_091125.1:124589120-124889120 GCF_040183065.1 Periplaneta americana | reverse complement strand
TCTCGATATCGTTCCCGGTTTCTTGTGAACCAGCCTTTATGCTTGACTCCGCTCTCCTTTTCCTTTTTTTCGTCTGTTTATAGATCAAGTGTTGCAAATAGTATAACAAAGAGATATTCATTATAGGTAAATTCAGTACGAAATAAACATCCTTTCCCTAGTCGTGTGAATCAGGTACTGCCCGAAGGTGGAATTTTTTATTTGGTTTATTTTACAACGCTATATCAACTGCAATGGTTATCAAGCGTCAGAGTGAGATGAAGGAAATAATGCCAGTGAAATGAATCCAAGGTCCAGCGTAGAAAGTTACCCAGCATTTGCTTTTAATGTGTCGAGGGAATACCCCGGATAAAATCTCAGCCAGATTCCAATCAGGATTAGAACCCAGGTCCGCTCGTTCACTACCAGACATGCTGAATATTAATCCACAACGGTGGAACCGAAGGTGGATTTAGAGAAGTTCACGCTATAGAAGATCGATCAATTTTTGTATCTAAGACTGTACAGCAGTGGCAAAAAAAAACCGGACAGACCCTTGTAGCTGATACAAAAGAATCCTGTGCTGTGTATTGTGTCAAACTGTGGTAATTTCAATATGGATAGTGAAGCCAGAGGTATGTACTGCTATTTAATGTAAAAATACGCAGTTATCTTTGCCGAATAGAGGTAGAAATGTAATATTGATGCCAGATGAAAATAAAAATTCTCAAAGTTTTTTCGTCTGTAAGTTTGAGGCACTGAAGGAAACAAAAGACGGTAAGAATCGAAAAAATGCAATAAATTGCATTATTACAATTAATTATATAAGATATATGTGTATTGTGATTAGCAAAATTTGAATCTGTGACTCTGAAATCAGCTATAAGGGTCGGTCCGGTTTTTTTTTTTTTTTTTTTTTTTTTTTTTTTTTTTTTTTTTTTTTTTTTGCTACGACTGTACATTGTAGAACTTTACACTCTTTGTCTTTACTCGTTCGAATTCTGCACACTTCAACACCAAATTACCTTTTGTCTCGTTTCTCTTATCTATACTCTAACCACGACGTAAATACCAGATCACTTATGTGTGGCGCGTTAAGTATACCTCTTCATAGAACATCTCGCTATTCATCATCTTTTACAGTATCCACTTCGCGACAATGGAATTCCCTGTCACTAAGTATTAGGGGCTGCAAGACAATAAACACTTTTAAAAACAGCTTAAAAGATAACCTTCTTAGCATTTCACTCCAATCATACTGAATTAAACTATCACTGTCTACATTGTTACTCCTTCCTTTAGACATGCATCCTGATAGTGCTGTATTTTCAAAATTGTCTCATAATAATCTCTTTCTATTATCTAACATTATTTGAAATATATTAACTCTGCTAGCTAAAATAAATCATTATTATTATTATTATTATTATTATTATTATTATTATTATTAATATAAATCATTATGTATGTAAACCCTTCAGGAGAAGTGACTTTTGTGTCTTGTTTGTTACAAATTTTTGCTGCACAAGCCTAACTCTGAAAATAGAGTAGTTTTATAAAAAAATATTAAAGGCCGTCTTAATGATATTGTTTTCATTCCTGCGTCAAACTTTCTTACGAGTCACTCTGTATAGATAATGATAAATAAGTCTTCATTGCAAGTCCAAAAAGAACATATGACATATGCACCTGTATTCAGACATTGTTTGGGCCATAGAGTGGGAAATATATTGTACCAAAAAAAAATAAGAAATCATTTTTAAAACCTTGAATAGAATACAACAAAGTACACGTCGACACGAGAACCTGAGTGTGTTGAGTTTATAATTCTGAATTATACTGACATGGGCCAAGTATTTTGTTAAATATGTACAACCTTTCACATCAGCAGTAATATACCTAATACATCTCTGCCGATTTGAATTGCCGACTTTATGAATATGGCTTGCATGTGGCGGTACCTGGTTTTTAAACACGCAAACTACTAAAATTGCTTTTGTTGAAAATAATGGCCCTGTAATTTGTATAAGCAGACATATATCATATCCTGGAGCTATGGATATCGTTACTTCAAGAGAATGAAAGCTTTACATTATTATCCTCCGGGTAAAATTAATTAATTGCATTTCACCATACATACAAAAGACTTCGATTCAATTGACTTAGTACTGAATTGCGCATTCACAAGATGAATGCATTTTTGCCGTTCCATGCTACCTTTATTAACATCGTACCACTCCCGAACGACTGGATGGACTTTACTCCACGCCGGCGCGGCGACCAAGGGTCAAATTTTGTGTAAATTTAAGTGAAATTAGCAGTAGCAAGGAGAGTTGGAGAAATCTAACGTACGAGTTGAATAAGCTAGGTGGGTTTGCTGCGATCACTGTAAAACGACTGAAGATATAAAAATGCCCACTACAAGCTTATGGTAATTAAAAAGCATTATGCAGGGTGAATCAAAAGTCTTACAAATGCTTGATTTTCGATTACTATAGGTGTTACCAGTATATGAAGACCAAATGCTCTACCAGTGACACATTCGATTCTAGCCCTCAGCTATCTCAAAAGCCGCCATTTTGGATGCAACTTTGAAATTTTAAATGGAAAGGGGTTCATGTAAGTACTCAAAATTATGTGAAAGTTTCTGAAAAAATCAATGGTGCAATCCGTGTTGAGATATCTCTATTCGTTTTCAAGTTATTTAAAGATAACTGTCATAATGACACAAACATTAATTACTGCATCTTACAGATATTTTGTAAAATGATTCAGTACTAAGGAGGCTTTGGAAATGCATTTTTATGCAATTCTGGTAATTAACTTTTCCTACTTTACTGTTATGTTAACCTGTGACAGTTTCAATGCATTGTTGTGATTATTTGAAGCTTTCCTGTAACAAATCTCTTGATTTTCGTGATGGCATTATCGAAATCGGGAGGAACTGGTATCACTTTTCATTTTGGTGGGCTAAGCCACAGAAATGTTGCAGTAGACTGGACGAACAGTTCCCTGGATATTGGATTGGTCGGTGTGGACCAGTAGAATGGCCGCCTAGGTCTCCAGATTTAGCACGCCTTGATTTTTTCTTTTGGGGTACATAAAGAGCTAGATATATGAAGAGAAAATTGAGAATGTGGAACATTTAAAGAACCGTATCATTAAAGCCTGTCCTAAAGTCACCCCTAAAATGCTACAAAATGTTCTCTCCACATTCTCAATTTTCTCTTCCTATACCAAGCTCTTTATTTAACCCCAAAAGAAAAAATCAAAGGGTGTTAAATCTGGAGACCAGGCCGGCCATTCTATTGGTCCACGCCGACCAATCCAATGTCCAGGGAACTATTCGTCCAGTCTGTTGCAACATTTCTGTAGCTTAACGCACCAGATGAAGGATGATATCAATTCTTCCCTCTTTCGATAATTCCATCACGAAAATCAAGAAATTTGTTATAGGAAAGCTTCAAATAATCACAACAATGCATTGAAACTGTCACAGGTTAACCAGACAGTAAAGCAGGAAAAGTTAATTACCAGAATTGCATAAAAATGCCTTTTCCAAAGCCTCCTTAATACTGTATCATTTTACAAAATATCTGTAGATGCAGTAACTGATGTTTGTGTCATTATGACAGTTATCTTAAATAATTTGAAAACGAATAGAGATATCTTAAAACGGATTGCACCATTGATTTTTTTTTTCAGAAAAATTCACACGATTTTGAGCACCTACATGACCCACTTTCCATTTAAAATTATAAATTTTGAGATAGCTGAGGGCTAGAATCGAATGTGTCACTAGTAGAGCATTTGGTCTTATTGGAAACACCTATATTAATCGAAAATCAAGCTTATGGAAGATATTTATATGGTTCCAGACTTCTGATTGATCCTATGTAAGAATGTAGGCTATGTATTTGTTCTTCAATTTTGTAATTGATTGTAATTATATTTCTGCATATATTTACATATCATTTTTCGCATTATGCATTACTCTTATTACCTTTGCTATTTCCGGTGTCCATTTATTCCTTTACATATTAGTTACGAAATTACTGCAAATTCAAAGTAATAGAAATATAGAAGTATTAAGGTGTCCAATTATCAAAATTGTAGCCCTATTTCAAGCAAACACATTTTTTATTTATATAAAACAAATTTCCTTCAATTGTGACTCAGTTTATGTACTCAGAAAATGTCGGTATTTGTATATGGTGAAGTGCGCCTGGTGTTCTGTCTATCCCGCAAAACATTAGCTTGAAGAGCGAACATACGGTTGGATACTCGTTGTTGGCGGATGTTCTCTGACCGGTGAATACAAACCTGTTCTGTTCCCTATTCTGCATATGTCCAGCCAACAAATGGCCTAACTCCATTAAAGATACATGACAACGACGAATATAAACCATCCACCTAAAGTCCCAGAAACTTACGCTCATTCATTGTTGACTGCTGGTTTTGAATTTCATTGCCGTGTGCCTTTTGAAATGGAAGGCTTGAAATTTATTCTCACTGTAAGCTTAAATCTTTCAGTATTTCTATTTATAGTGTAACAGAAGCTTCAATACAAAATTCCATAGAGCTCCGTTGGCATTGACCACGAAAAATGAAACAGTTTTATGCACCACTCCCAAAGTTGAGTGAATTTCGATTTATGACATTACTTCCCGGTATAGCGTGACGTGTCAGTACAGAACTCGCTTGTTATTTGTGAGTCTGTGAAAAAGGAGAAGTATTGTCGTGTTTTACAATTTACCAGCACAATGATAGTCATGTATAACATGAGTCGGCAACACATTGCCGCGAACCATGTGTAACACGACACCAATGTCATTCTGTGATAAAATATCGATCACTTATTGCATAACTTCAGTTAAAAGTGAAACCGCATACACAGTAGTTACATATCCGTATATCGCTGTATTTAGCAAAAATTATTCAAAGACTAGAGCGATACGAGCTGCACATAGGGGAGTAGTGGGTACAGTGAGAGACAAAATATTAAGACATATGTATGCAAGTGATAATTCAAGTATTTTTAAAATCAAGTGCAATAGAAATAAGACATTAAAACATGGAGTACAATAATACATAAACAAACATTTTAATAAAGGACATAATATAAATACGTGTTTGTAAAAAAAATGCAAATGTCTCACTGTTCCCATTCAGGAGGGTACAGTGAGACACCACAGTGTCTATTAACGGACATTGAAATGATTTACATTTATTTGAAAAGAAAGGAAAGCTTGCTATCTCTTTATCTTGCCATGTTCAGTAGGCTTATTTAGAATCATTTTGATATCTGTCTTCGAAACCATTGAAACATCTGGACACATTTGGAAAAGTGAATTTTCCATGACAATTCAAAATTTTGCGAAAAAATTAAATTAATTTTTGGCGACAACAAAGCTTATAATTATAAGATTTTAATTTAATTCTTTATTATTTTTTAACATTTTCTTAAATTTTGTGAATAATTTTTTTATTTATGAAACCATTAAAACGTAATGTATCCATTATTGTAAGCTATCGTTCCTAAATTGGTTACTAGCATGTTCATTTTTAATGTTAGTTACTGGTAAATGTAATATACTTACAGTTTGTTTTTGCATATCATTGGTACATGGGAACAGTGAGACCTCTCAGTATACCCTTCAATGGCATGTCTCACTGTTCCCTTTACGCATAGTTCGTTTAAAAATGACGCCATCACTTCAAAATTAAAACAAGAAAGACGAAACTTTGCCAAACAAAACTTCAAATACCATAGTATTAGGTAACAAAACATTCATATTTCTATTTCCTTTGTATATCCAATATAACCTTCATTAAATACAAATCAAAATTTTACTTCTAGAGTGAAAAATTACGAATTATTTTTTCATCACTCAACTTTAAAACTAGAATCAAATCGAATATGAAAATACTGTTACTTTACTCATGCAACATAGAACTCCACTGTTACTAACATCTCAACATCAAAATTTACCATCTAATAAAAATATGTCTCACTGTTCTCCCTGTCTTACTGTACCCACTTCTCCCCTACTTGTTACGTACACACATCTCACTATACCCATTGTCAAAACTTCGACGTACAATGTCCACACAAGAAACTTTGAATAACATTGAACACAGGCTGGAAAATTCTGCTGAAAATCTCTTCGGCTACTTTCTCGGCAAAAGTGAATTTACTACGCTTGCCGTATTTAATACATCCCGTTTCATGAAATTTATTATCCAAATTATGAATCGTAGTAAGATCTGGAACTCGGAATACCTGCAGTATCTTCCATTCCACATTTTCTTTTCTAGCAGACAGTACACAATCACCAACCAACACTTGCGTTTAATATCCACTCATTCCTCCATTTATCCCGTTAGACAGGGCTCCCCTCCACCCGAAAATTCGGCCAAGGCCAAGCTAATCTTCCGCTGAAGTTCCGCTGTACTCACGTTCCACAGATAAACCGTTCACTCAGTACAGTACATGTTTTTGAATTATATTTGCCCCTCGCTTAACTCATCGCATTAACTCTGTTTCAATCGCCGTCATTTATTGCAGTGATACTTGCGGCCATCTGGTGGAGTAGGTAGAGACTTTTCTGGAGTTCTCCCATTTCTCTGAAGACAACACATTTCATTCTACCATCACTTTTTCTTTCGCTTTCCTCCAAATTTCAAACATTTCATGTTATGAAAGTCGCTTTAATTGAAGACCTTCCCGGATAAGGATGTAACCAATAAAACTGTAATACACGTTTCAGGAGAAAGGAAAATAATTTCATCGGCGTATTTCATTAGGCATATATTTACTATCATAGCTATTTGACTGAAGAGGGACACAAGATTAGTCAGCCATTAAGTTCAATAATTAATTATTATTAATAAATGCTTTAACATTACTTTTTTCAACTTCGGTACATCACATGTTTCAAGAATTTGATGTTATATTCAGAACCTTACAATATACAGTACTAGCGCTATGTTTGAACGCTTACTTGGAAAGAAAAGCTGGTATACAGATGTTCTTGGTGCTAATTGAAGATGATGCCAGTTATGTCAACATAAGGTAGTTCTAGTTAGAGTCGTGCACAACCGGTTACGACAAATAGAAATTAAAGCCTATATTGCTATTGAACGCCTGACGCTGTAGTCAGTATGTAAAGCTCTTAGTTCTCGCGAAGTGTCACCACAGTCTAGTATATACAGTCGCGAAGCTCAATACGTAGTAAATATGCAAACATTAGATAGTTGCTCACCACTAGGATTGCTAATATCGCCTCATTACAGGCAATGCAAAATAGTACCGTCACAGTCAATTGTTTCTAGCACCCTCAAAACTCAAGCTTCGTGACTGTATATAGTAGACTGTGGTGTCACAGTGTTCGGTCCAACGAATATCCGAGTTGTTTCTTACTCATTGTGGGTGGACTGCGAAGGCAGACTACATTGAGCCATGCAGGAATACCAAGAGCCCTTGCAAGGACGTCATCATCGCGTTGAATTCCTCTTTCAGTACATTCAGTCAATAAATCAATTAATCATCTATCCATCCATCCATCCATCCATCCATCCATCCATCGACTCAATCATTTCAGTTACACTACAAATGAAATTTAAAAATTCACAAAAATTCCCTTGTGTATGCGTTATATTATTCATTTTTACAGCGTCCTTTTTATTAAATAATACAAACACTACTGGAGTACCAACCATAATACAATAGTTTTGGATTGAACAATTACATTTCTGCACATCCAGCTAAATTCTGAAAACCAATAGTGATCTGCGGACTATAGAGAGAGAAACTAATAGGTAATGAACTGTGTGATTTATTTCATGATCTTTCCCTTAACTGCAGTGATTTAAGTTTGTTCGCTGCGTGTGTTAAAGGAATTGAATTTCTCTCGAAGAGCTGATATTTTTTAAGTGGTTAGTATCGGATCCGATGTTTGAGTTGAAATCAGATACAAGCCGTGGCCTTAATATTCCCCCCATGTGCCATCCATCAATTTACACAGTCACAATATAATGTCAAAGCTCTGTCACCCAGGAACGGGGCTCAAGAACAACACGCCGTGTAGTTGCCATAGTCGGCAACAGAGGGTGTGTACGGCACTGCTCCACGCAGCTGCTCAATCACATGGGTTAAATCCAGTTGTAGCGGAAAGTTTGCCGGAAGAATGAAAATTAACAACATTTGTAACGAACTTACAAATGAGTATAATAATATTGTACCCCTAATATCATAGTTGGATTTAGAATGAATCCGTGATTTCAATGATTGAGGATAGAGATATCAATAAGCCATAAATGAAAGAATAACTTGTTACAGGTTTAGCTCAGGCAACAGCGCGTTTGTCTGCTAGTCCGGAGCCGCACTCGGATGTGGATTAGATATCCGCTTAGTGTGATTTCTTCGTTGGGGTTTTTCAGAGGTTATGCACAACTGTTATGCGAATGTCAGACGATATCATAGTGAATCCTAGGTCTTATTTTACCAAATATCACATCGATGTTACCAATTCCATCGACGCTAAGGGTGCTATTCATAGACATTTCGCTAGCCCGCGCTACGAGCGTGCTAAACTATCCCCGGCTATCGACTGGTTACTTGTATGGGATTCATAACATATCATATCGCTAACACTGGTTTATGAATACGAAAAACTTCAGTTCGTGATCATCCACCGGATGCCCGCGCTAAGACTGTGTATGAATATGACCCTAAATTACTTAGTATTTGGTAGTGTCGTGAAATAACCGTGAAATGTGTAATCATATGTGAAATGATGGAATATCCAGGTGTAGCGGTAAAATGTAGAGTAGAAAAACTGAAATATGGAGAGGAAATACTGATAATTAGGAAGGAAGAATAAAATGTAGAAGTGAAAGGATAGCATGTAAAGTATAGGAATTAAATGTAGAATTTAAAGAATGCAGCATCAAAGTGAAAGAATGAAATGCAGAAGTGAAAGTACGAAATGTAGTAGTGAAAGGACGAAATATAAAAGTGAAAAGCTGAAATGTAGTGGTGAAAGGATGAGATGAAGCAAAAGGGTGAGATGAAGAGGCAAAAGAATGAGATGAAGAAGCAAAAGGATGATATGAAGAAGCGGAAGGTTGAGTTGAAGTGAAAGGATTAATTAGAAGTGAAGGGATGAGATTAGAAATGAAAGGGTTAAAAAATGTAGAAGTGAAAGGATAAGATGAAGAAGTGAAAAGATGAAATGGAGTGAAAGAATGAGGTGAAGTGAAAGATTGGATTGTAGAGGCGAAAGGATGGATTTTAGAAGTGAAAGAATGACAGGAAGTAAAGGTTTTCCATCAGTCAAATTGACTGGCTGTTTCTTCTGTTGTTTCTTGTTTTTTTTGTGTCTTATGGCATGACAATGCACAACGCTGACAACAATGTCCAAAAGCTCCGCTTTCGTTGTTATATATTTCATTATCCCGTTGCTGAAGTTTTAATTCTAAGTTACCAGTCAGTATGTAGAACATGTTATGTTACACATTTTGATATCATAAACAGAGCTAGGAAACTGGTACCGAAACTATTAACTTATGTGAGCTTGCTCTAAATCTCTACCGAATGAAGAATAGTAACGGAGCTCTGAGCGTCAACACACCAGTGCAACAAACATCTACAGTCGAGTGGTAACCGAATTTGTCTTTGTACCAATGATCCATGGCCATAGAAGGAGAAACACAATAAGTAATTAATATAAAAATACATTGTCAATTAGAACCTTCGTAATTTTCAGTTCAAAATAATTTACGTATTAACATAAGAACTCGTATACATAGTGATATGCCTCTAGACATGTTACAATAGTTAATAACATACATTTTCAGTTTACCAAAAGAAATACTCCTATGTTCGAAGAGTATTTGTTTGTAAATATTCCTTCAACGTCACAAGACGTCACTGGAGCAAATGTAAACTATGATACAGTTTTTCTTACTAGACTATACCAAGTGAACAATAGCTTTGTGAATCTCGTACGTGACACATCATATTAAAACCCATAATTCTTTTCAAGGATACTTTTCGTATGATTTAATGACTATTGGGACTTCTGCGGACTGGTAAATATATTTGAACAATACTAATCTTCCACATATCTCACAGTTTCAATTTCTTGGCTACAGCAGAATGATTGTTACAGTTATAAGCAACTCAACATATTTTTATGGATATTGCAACATACCAACATTATACATACAGTATATCGAAAATAATTATGTATACTTGACTCAGGTTTTGAGGAAGATGGTTTCGCTTCATTACTGTATTTCCAGTGTAAAGAGAGGTGTTCCGCATGTGTTTTCAATCACAGTGTTCTGAACTACTATTCGTTTTATAGATTAAACTAGTGGCTTGTGCAGCAAATGCTACTGCAAACTAAGTTCGTTAGACGTTCAAATAAAAATTTTTCAGATTTATTTTCAATGAAGAATACTTGTCTCTTTAATAGTTATTTGCTTCCATAATAATGAAACATACTCCCTCTGAATGGATTTTTTTAGGCCAAATACTTTTTCTTGAACCTATCCAACTTTAGTTTTTGAGTTTCAACGCGAAAACGCAAGTATCAATGTCAGGACGATAGCAGTAGCTATTTCAGGTCATTGTGGATTGCAGGCAAAAGTTAAAAAAATGTCAGGTTTGCTAAGCTTTCGAACAATAGCATTTTCGTATAGCTGATGCATGTAGAACTTGAAATGTAGAGCTTAAAATCATTTTATCCTACTAAGAGATCTTGCTGAAATGATCTGGAGACTACAAAATTTTCTAGGCCTCTTATTTTATCTGTGAGTAATACCTTTTGATCTTTCCTTAGGAACTGTAATTTTTGCGCTCTCTCGAGCCGATACTGAAGACAATGACACATATCAATATCTACACTACACCGCCATTAAGTATATGAAAAAGACCCAACCCCACTGGGCTAAAAAATATAAAAATATTTGATTTTTAATAACAATATTATTATCTTACTTAAGTTTTGTAGTTATATATAGCAGCCACTCAGTAAATTATAGAAATGAAGATCTAAATTAAGATATTCTCTACATTTACTTACATAACCTCAAAACGTTTCACTTTCATGTCATCAATATAGCATCAATATTATGTACAATTAATGAAAAATAGATGCATCATGATATTAACTATAATAATATTTAATTTCTAATGATAATGTCATCAAACCACCTCAAGTTTCGTAGATTTGAATATCCAATACACAGCTGTACTCAGAAAATTATTATACACTGCAGAATCAGTTTTTAATAACAAATTGAATTGAGCTCTAAATATGTCTGCAATCCTGCAGGTCATGGCCTTCGTGTAATAGCCTATTGTTTATTGTAGTATGTGTTTTGTTCTGAAATTCAATCAAGTCGGCCGTGATTCGATAAAATTAATTCTCAAAACTGACAACAGATGGATTTTGGAAAATAGGAAAATTATGTAGGAAAATTGACATTTCACTGAAAACTACTACTTTTCCTAAAAACTTTGGGTTCCAAGCTTCAAAATGAGGGGCCATTTATTAAAATCCGTTCAGCCGTTTTCCCGTAATTTCCATTACCAGTTGAAATTATATATATAGATTTCCACATTACATAATTTCCAGTAAAGTGTTTCTCTATTTGTTACTGTGGCTACTAGCAAATTCTTTGAAGTATTGCATTCAACTTCTTGTGATTGGAGGATTTAGCTTCTGTCACGTTGGAAACCGTTCATTAAATTGCACAACTCCACTGCGAACATTAATACGTAATTAAACTGAATCTCTATTGTGATTATTATTGCAATGTGGTGACTCAAGTTATCTACCCATTGTTTCGGATATACTGTGAGTTGTTACGTGAATAGAGTATAGTATGCTGGTGCAATACGTAGATCTATATGCATGTTGCATTCAATCTGAAAACAATGTTTTGGTACGAACTTCCTGAGACATATCACAATGTATTGCGTACTGCATACTTTAATTATGTCATATTTCCATCTTAAACATATGATTTTGCTGTGGAATTTCTATAATCAATATCAGTTATAATTTATGAGAAAAATTCACCTTGAATACATAATAGCCAAATTGGCTAGTCTCTTATATGAGACAACTCATCCTGCCCAAGGTATTCCGTGGTTTTCCTCAGGCGTAAGACAAATGTCGGGATGAGCCCTATAAGAAATGGGCCACGGACCTATATGCCCTTCCCCATATATATATTCCCCTTTATTATAAACGACGTATGCCCTAGTTCAGAGCCTATAAATTGTCTATTAAATATACGAGGTCACTCAATTAGTTGCAATTTGAAAAGGACAGGGACCTCTCAAATTGCAGATTTAGATTTCACTGCGCTTCTTCCGACGGCCTTCACATGCTTTGTCATCGAACAACAGATGACAACGTCTTGCCATCCTAACGGCAAACACCAGCCAGCTCTTCCTCTTCCCGTTCCGTGATCACTTGATCAAATCTCAGTCCCCCCTCGCGTATGTGGTACCTAAGAGGTTACGTCCAATTTCGGCTTCCCCTTCAAAATTTTCTAGAGTTCCTTCAGTGGAGCAGCGTAACCCGGAGTGAGACTAGTGGCCAGCAGGCTTGGAGCTCACATATTTAGTTTTGTACAGCCCCAACCCCTTGCAAGGATGCGTTTTGCGTACCTTTAAATTTGTCCTCCCAATTCTCTTTCGATTTTTCGATTTTTTCACCTTGAAGTAACAGTAGTGATGATAAAGTTGATGTAAATAATTGCCTATAATTATTTTAATTACTATTCAACATACTGTATATGGGACTTAGTACCTAGTGATTAGGCAGCCTGAGGTAGCCTCAAAATTCGTGAAAGGCTGAGATGTGTCAGTGAATTCTGAAATTAAAAATGTAGTAAAATCCTACATAGAATTTTAAGATATCAGTGTAGTAGATAATTTCATTGAACAAAGCACATATTAGACTGATAGAAATAAGACTATAGCATGTACGCTATGCTTGAAATATTATGAACGGATGAACTGGTTTTAGTGAACAAATTAATTATATTTGAAATAAATAAGTGAAAATACCATACAACAAGAATTAGTGTAAAATAAAGATACAAGTATATTGTAGTTCTGCCATTTTATGTCCTCAAACCTTAAGCTTCGTCACATACAGTTTAAATATTATAAGGGTTGATGTATTTAAAAGTGTAATCGTGTGCGAAAAATAAGAAATGTTGTCAAACTTCATTTAGCAAATTTCATTCTTTGGGATTTACTTATATGCATTCATTCATAGTGTTCTGCCCAAGGGCAAATCTTTCACTGCAAACCCAACATTCTCCAGTCTTTCCTATTTTCTGCCTTTCTCTTCGTCTCCGCATATGATCTGTGATTCTTAATGTCGCCTATCATCTGATATCTTCTTCTGCCCCGAACTCTTCTCCTATTTACAATTCCTTCCAGTCCATCCTTCAGAAGGCAGTTTCTTCTCAACCAGTGACCCAACCAATTCCTTTTCCTCCTTCTGATCAGTTTCAGCATCATTCTTTCTTCATCCACTCTTTCCAACACAGCTTCGTTTCTTACTCTGTCTGTCCATTTCACACTCTCTATCCTTCTCCATATCCACATTTCAAATGCTTCTATTCGCTTCTCTTCACTTGATCGTAATGTTAGTGTTTCTGCCCCATACAATGCTACACTCCACCAAAGCACTTCACTAGTCTCTTCCTTAGTTCTTTCTCCAGAGGTCCGCAGAAGACGCTCCTTTTTCTGTTAAAAGCTTCCTTTGCCATTGCTATTCCCCTGTTGACTTTTTGGCAGCAGCTCAAGTTACTGCCTATAGTACATCCCTAGTATTTGAAGCTGTCCACTTGCTCTACTGCCTCGTTTAGAATTCGCGAGTTTATCTCCTCTTATATATAAGTGTGTAGTAAATGTTCCACGAAAATTTTCCTTATTGTAGAAAATTGGGTGTTGCGGATAACAAGTCGTAAAGTTTGACTATTTTTTTACTTCTTGTGACCCACTAGAACAAGAACAACAACAACAACAAGTGTTGGTTGTAGCATACGTAAGATAAATCAGGTATTCTAAATCTTGAAGAAAAATCATATAAGAAAATCAAAGAAACTAAGTAGGCCTAACTGGTACACAGAAAAGGGGCATAGCACTTAACAAGCCTTGGCCCTTTAAAATTTAAACCCACTTTGGGTCGTAAAATATTTATTTATTTATGTATTTTATTTTATTTATTTATTTATTTAGTTATTTATTTACTTATTTATTTATTTATTTATTTTATTTATTTATTTACTTATTTATTTACTTATTTATTTAGTTTATTTATTTACTTATTTATTTACTTATTTATTTATTTACTTATTTATTTACTTATTTATTTATTCATTCATTCATTTATTTTATATATTTATTTTATTTATTTATTTATTTATTTATTTTATTTACTTATTTACTTATTTATTTATTTAATTATTTATTTATTTTATTCTATTTATTTTATTTATTTTTTATTTATTCATTTATTCATTTATTTTTGTTTATTTATTTATTTATTTTTATTTGTTTGTTTGTTTTTTATTTATTTATTTATTTTTGTTTGTTTGCTTGTTTGTTTATTTTTATTTATTTATTTTTATTTGTTTGTTTGTTTATTTTTATTTATTTATTTATTTTTATTTGTTTGTTTGTTTATTTATATATATTTATTTATCTTTGTTTGTTTGTTTGTTTACTTATTTACTTATTTCCTTATTTACTTATTTAACCTGTTAGAGATAAGGCCGTCAGACCTTCTCTGCCACTCTACCAGGGGAGAGATTCCCAATACTATGTGATATTTTTAGACTAGTTTTTAGAAAATGTGATTTTTGGTCAGTATGGACTTACATCTCCGCTTGATAATGGAATATAGACGTTTAACTTGGGGTTACGAAAAGACCCCCAACTGCGACCTTGCCTGCCACAAGTGTCATTATGAATTGTTCAATTATAAATCTCGTGTCTGATCGGAACTTACATCAGGATCTCCTACGTGACAGAACAGAGATCTAGCCACTCAGCAGGGACTATTTAGATCTAAATTGCAATAGATTGCGGGTGCAGTACGTCATTTCCACCTTTCGACGTAATATACAATTCTATTACATCGTAAATTGCGCACCAATTTAAATTGTTAAAATATATTTCTCACAGTGGAGTAGGTTTATTGCAAATGACTTGTGTATGCGAAGAGGAAGGGATGGTGGGATCAGAGTCCCTCGTCCAATTTGTTCTGAGATAGAGCACTTGACTCACAGTATAGCGTTTCCTCAGTCATCATCCCTTTTACTCTCGAACCGCACCTGCAATGTAGGCAGACCGCAGAGCAATAATGTAAATGTGCAGGTAGGCAGTGAGACAGGTGTCACAGATGTGGTCTAATGGCCACTCATACGGTATGTGAAAAAGAGAGGAGCTACAAGAGAGGAAAAAGCGAACCAAAGAATTGAGAAAAATAGAGAAAGAGCTAAAAAAAATGTGTGGTAAAGGTGGCGTAACGGTGTTAAATTAACGTTCTGTGTGTGGATTTTAACAGATAACGTTAAATGTTGGGGCTTTATACAAAGGAACAAGCATAACGTACAAAGCAGAATATATTTCAACCCCTTTAATCATTGTTCCATATGATTAAAGGCTTACGTTCCGATATATGGTGATGACGGGGTTAATAGGGTTGCTTTCTCTTAATAGGCAACGTTACGCATAAAGACACACATATCGATATTAAATATAGTAGTAGCATAAAATTTTACCCACTGGCGCACCATTAGGCTGCCAGAATGGTCTGAGGACACCTCTCCATCCCAGAGAGGCCGTTCTCGTCGGCATAGCTTTTGTATCTCGGGGTTCGCGTGTTCAAATCCGCCCAAAGCAATGGATTTTAATTGTTATACATCTTTACACAGTTCATCGTTTTGGTTTAATAGTATTTTTATGCTCGACCATGCCGAAATGTAGTAATTATAGCTACACCAGGTAGCAGTCCTTTAATGCATGTCATTAAAGTACACTTATTCATTAAAGTTCAGGTTTTCGATTATTCTTGGATATGCAATCGAAAGACAACTAGGGAAACGTCACGAAGGCTGGAAATCCAATACTGTCGCAGAAGGTTATGTTCTGTTACTATAATAATTAGCGTTAATTGTAAATAATATTCAAATAAATTCATTTTGTCATCTCGTTTTTCAATGTCGAATTCAATTTCAAGGTTATATCAAGATTAATTTTTATCTTACTCTCTAGATTATATCAAGGTCGTCGACATTCGTTTCCCGGAAAAAAAATCAATACTTTCGCGTCTGCGCACATCTCACAATTTATGAGGTAGGCTATTGCACTCACATAACAATAACATGAATATTTATGAATAATTTCAAGTTAGAAATATGGTGGAGCATAAAAAGTCGTATGAAACTTGCCTATAATGGTAATTATGACGCTCGTATGAAAATTATGAAACGAGCTTGCGCTCGTTTCATAAACATCCTCGCGTCTTAATTACTACCATTATAGGCTCGTTGCATAACGTACTATATTATAATGTCGGAAGAACTGAAGCTGCATCGTTCTAAGAGTAGAAATTGTTAAGGCTAGTCCACAATAAACCGGGAACGGAAACGAGAACGAGAACGGAAATATTGTTAAAATAAATGTATTTAATATTAACTATTGTGAATGCTCACATTTAAATACATTTATTTTAACATTATTTCCGTTCTCTTTCTCGTTGTCGTTTCCGTTCCCGGTTTATTGTGAACCATCCTTTATTTACTTATGTGATTACTTATCTATTTTTACAGTCTTTATGCGTATTGTTTCTTGGCATATTTTCGTCTTAAGGAACATCAATTTAACGTCTGAGAAATTCGTGTGAAGTGTATGTAGTGAACACAAAATCTAGTCTCTATCTAGTATACATATCGTTATCTGAGATAACTTATTACATAGGTGCATAGTACTTCAGAACAGTCCTACAAATTCACTTCATAGGGATCGCACTTCTTACAGTTAATTACACCATGGATTTTAACTCGGTATATTACATTTTCTAGACTGCTACACTCTTACTACGTCATACTACTTTTGACCAATAAAACGGTACGAAAGGACGTATTTCAACCAATCATGGCTGCTTATCGCACAATTTTATCGCGTCCCTAGCATTTGTTTAATTTTATCGCGTCCCTAGCATTTCTTTGTTTGCCAACATTTGAAACTGCGCTGGTCTGGACGTCAAATATATATATATATATATATATATATATATATATATATATATATAATTACAAACCACTCCAGTCGATGCACAGCAGTTTCAAATATGACTCGCATTGGCATTCAAGAACAAGAATTAATAAAAATCACTGATCATACCCATGCATCTTCTGAAATCCGATTTACAAATAAATGAAGAGCACCATTCGGAAATCCTGAATAAGTTGAATACACCATGTAGGCCTAAATCAACGAGTTCCACTTCTATTACGCGCACGTCCAATATAACATCAATTGAACCACCAACCACATTCAAATTTGAAAATTGTACATTCAATAATTGTTCCTTTTAAAATTATTCATGTTTATTTTTTATGTCACCGTCGTTATTTAAACTTTTCTAACACTTGTGTATATTATTTAGGTTATGTTATAGCTTCTGCTATATGATATTATGGATAGTTACGTATCAGAGATTGTTTAATATTAAGATTTATTGAATATCATCTATCAAGTGACGTTGATTACTGGGATTCGGATAATTGAAGTGGAATGTTGCATTTTAATAAAAATGAAACTGAATCAACAAAGTCTTCTTGACTAGTAACATTGCCATCGTGAATAATAGATCGAGAACTTCTCCACGAGAAGGCATTGCTCACTACTGTCATCTAGCATGCATCTAGCGTAATATTTGTAATGTTGAGATGGTACAATAATAGATTTCAAGACAGTTGTATTTTCGTAAGTGAATTAATATTTTATTGTATTGGAGTACTTCGTTACTTCTAATCTTTACATACTTTCTTCTAATCGTGTAATAGTCAATTAAATCCCACTCGAGTTTTGATTTTTCCTAGATAAATCAAAACCTTTAGTGAGATTACTGTTGATAAAATAATGGCTCAGGAATAAGGCACAAGAATATGTAAATAGCTAAGTTGAACTAAGTGACAATTTTCGCGTCAACAAAATCTTGTTTATACAGTAAATGTGTCTGAATAATTAATTACGTATATTTCCTTTATTCCAGCTTGGTGATTTGTCAAATCCAGAGCTGAGAATTCTTACAGACCAACTTGATAAAATTAGACACGGGGGTAAGTGTGAAGACCATAACTCCGTCCGATTATAATATTTCATTTGATCTGAATTAAGATGTTTTTCATTTGATCGATATAACGAAATTTTACTCTATTTCTCTATATTTCGTTTATTTCATTGCGATTCAGTCTATATAGACTATATAACTAAGTATCGTTTTTAATTTTATTTGAAGTTGGACCCACCTTCACTCAGATTTTATTTTGTGAGATATATATGAATTATTGTTTCAGTTTTTGGGTAATGTATAGTGAAAATTCCATTTTTCATTTCAATTTCACATGATGCTATGTTGCTCTTTCTTTGCATATCATATTAGACTTGAAAATTCATTATTTCCATTACAGCGTTTGGTCCAATTGCATCAAGTTATTTTAACCTATTATTTCTTGCATGGAAAGCTAAATTAATTACAATTGAAATATACTACTTCTAATACATTTTACTTTGTAGAGAAGGAAAATGGGATATCATCTATCAAACATAATTTATATTTAATAAAGTAAATGAAATATGTGAATATAGATTAATTTTGGATTGTATTAGAGTACTTATTCACTACTGAAATATATTTTTGTACAACATTAAGAAGTTGTTTCTAGTCAACTCTCAGATTCTATCTCTTCATTTTAAGTGTATTTCAGTTCCCTTTATATTTTCTTTCCCATTTCGTATTACTTTCAATCATCTCTTTTGCAACCTTTCTCAGCTTGTTTCTTAATATTTACTTGTTTACTTGTTTCCTACATATATAAATTTTATTAAATTTTGTGTAACTTTTTTCTCTGTTAATAACTTAATTAATTGAATCACTGAATAGTTAGTAGAATAATTGCTTGAATAATTGGAAAAATGATCAGTGTAATGATTACAGGAATGAATATTTGAATAGCTGCTTAAATAATTAATTGCATGATTGCTTGAAAGATTGATCGAGTGATTGCTTTGATCAAATGATTGCTTGAGTGATTGTTTGAATTATTAATTCTATGATTGATTGAATAATTACTTCATTGATTGAATGATTCGTTGAGTGATTGATCGACAAATTACTTGAATTATTTGTAGATACATTGTTTAATGATTGGTGGAATGACAACGCGAATGATTCCTTGAATGATTAGTCTAATGGTTGCTTGAATCAGTCAGCGATTGAGTAATTGCTTGAATTATTGATCGAGTGTTTCCTTAAATTATTCATCGAATGATGGTTTCGTTATACTTGTCGAATAATTGTTTGAATGACTTACAGAATGATTACTTAAATGATTTCTCCAGTAATAACTTGAACGATTTATTAAATGATTGTTTGAGTTACTGGCGAAACCATTGTTTGAATTATCAATCAAGTGATTGCTTGAATAACTGATGGAATGGTTGCCTAAATAATTAATGAACTGATCGATTGAATGATTACTTGAATAACTGATGGAATGATAGATTAGGATATTGGTCAAATGGTTCGTAAAATATTTCTTTTTATTCTTTCAGGTTTCATTTGATGATACAATTATCCAATGATTGATCGAATGATTGTTTGCATTATGTTTGAGCTAATGCTTGATAAATTAATTAAGTGAATGAATCATTTTTAATCATCGATTGATTTATAGATAATGTCTCTATGTATTTTATTTTATTAGTTTAGTATTTTTACATTGATTCTGCGCTTGTGTCGTAGTTGGTGTATTATTATTTTTTTTTTCATATTTATTTTTATACTTTCACATTTGTTTGTACATCTATACCTTCCATTATAATTTCTTTAGTTACTTTTTCCATTATATTTGCTTCGTTACTGTTTTCTTAATTGCTGTTCAATTGTTCATTTTTTCTTTACCTATTTATATGTACACGCTATTTATTTGTTCTCACTTGTTCTATTTATATTCATGTTTATATTTTTCTTTCATTTGTTCGTTTATATCTGTTGTATTTCAATTTTGTTTTTAATGCTTGATTTATTTTCACGACATCTGTATTTTTGTTTCGTTCGCGTGTTTATTTCCTATTGTTTCCTGTTTATTTATGTTTACATTCCATTTCCGTTTATTAACTATCCTCCTTAAACTCCTACGTTTGCATACCGAGCGAGCAAAGCCCAGAGTGCAGTGTTAACATGCTATGTAGCTATAAACCAGGACTTGAAATTGATTGCACGCTCTACAATTATTATGACTGTTATTGCAGGACAAGAAGTGGAGGTGAAAAGACTGTCCATACGGGGCCTGCTGCCCGACACTGAGTACTACATGACGTATGACGGGTCGACAACAATGCCGGCCTGTCATGAAACTGTCACGTGGGTCATCCTCAACAAACCTATCTACATCACCAAGCAACAGGTAGCACATGCATTAACTTACACGTGTGAATGACCATGCCACAGATATCCAGTTCTCACTTAGATAATTTGGGATTTAATTATACAGGGTGTCTATGAACTATCTCAAACTTTGTACAGATGTACAGAACTTGAAACTAAACAAATTTTTCAAATACTGTACAAGTCCGAAGCACGCTCTAACAAAGTTACAGAATAAGCAAAAAAACACGTGTCAGAAAGAATATTTATTATTTCAAATTCAAATTTATTTACAATTTACATTTGAATTGAATACATATGAATAGATACCCGAAATGAGCATAATGCTCGTGCTCGGGTACAGTTCAGTAGTCTACATAAATTTTACAGGGTTTAAATAATAATGCTGATGATATAAATAATAGTAATAATAATAATGATAATAATAATAGAATAATCGTGACAGAAATGGTACAAAGATTGTAATACAAAATAATTCATTAATAATAACAATAATAATAATAATAACTTAATAATAATAATAATAATAATAATAATAATAATAATAATAATAAGTGATAAAACAAAAATATTTACAATAATAAAATAAATACTAAGACGGATAAAATAAAATATAAAACCACTAGCGAGAGTTAACACAACTTAAATAAGCATATAATAACCGGAAAAAATGCCAAACTCGAAAATCAACAGAAAAGTTCGTTGTATCGCATTCGACAGCAACCGCCATATTGACATTGTGTTGTGCATTAGTGGTAGTAGTGGGGAGCTGAAAGTCTACGTAACTGCCGTTCTCTTCGAATCTTCTCGTAAAATCATGGGAAGTTAATGCTGAATAAACAAAATGTCTACGAGTCAAACTGTTCATTATTACCAGGATAAATACAAATAATACTGAAATATATTAATCGAGTTTTAGTTATAGATCTCTCCTTTTGTGCAAGAGGTATCATATCAAAATATTTTATGAATGGCGGGGAAAATATAAATTTAAATAACTTTTTTTAATTTTCACATTTACATTGAATTATCAAAATTATAATCGCCAATCTCGAGGAAAAGACGAAGGTTTTGGAAGAGATTTCGTTGCTTGTTCTCGAAGTCGCCAACATTGCTTATATGTCCGCGGTTGCTGCAGTAATGTGTCGATAGAATCCTTTCAGTCGAAATAAATGGTTTCACAAATAGGAGTTTTCATGTAACCCCATAAAAGAAGTCTACCAATCTGAGATCTGGCGACCTAGAAGGTCATGGTACAGGTCCACCTCTTCCAATCAAATGATAATCTCGGGAAATGTCCAGATGATTTACTATCTGCCTAGCAAAATAAAGAGTAGCTCTATCGTGAAGAAATCACATATACTTTTTGGCAAAGAGCACATCTTCCAGTAGTTCTGGAAGTATGTTCCGTAGAAATGGATAGTACTTATGTGCCTCGTGTCATGTTTTATGATCCGGAAACTCCCAATCAGGATGAAGTTCACGATAAATCCTTCGATATTCCCCACTGTTTACCCCAGCAGCTCTGTAGACGAAGTGAATGTCTGTGTGTTCAGCTGAGTTATGCAGCTCCATACATATGAACACAAATGACTCGCAAAGATTGTTATGCAACGCTAAACACTGTGACATAGGAATCAGCAATGATTGTACTTGGTATCATAATGCAGTGCAAGAAACCATATAACAATTGAGTACTATGCTCAGTTTAAGTGCCAGAATTTTCATAATTTTGAAAAAAATAAGGAAAATATGAGCAATTAAATTTATATCTTATTTTGAAAAGCTGTAGTGGCAAAAAAAAAAACGGACCGACCCTTGTAGCTGATTTTAGAGTCTTGTTCACTCCAGAGCGGTGGTGCATATTCCTTGGATTCGAAACCACCTGTGCAGTTGAACAACAGCCACGCAGCTGGTTACTCTTTTCGTCTTCATTGAATGGCTCAGGTACTTGGGGCAGCGATATTTTACTAATTAATTAACTTATTATTCCCAGAACATGAATTTTACCAGCATATTTTCTAATGGCTTTCGAAATGGGTTACGTCAGCAGTCGAAACTACAACAATTTCAATAGATTACTCGCTAGGCTGTACTGGAATTGGTTCCCACATCTCTGAATTAGTTCCCAGTTCGTCCCAGAGCTATACTCGAGTTGGTTCCAGGTTGATTTCTCCTGTGTACTGCAATTGGTTCCAGCGCTAGATCAAGACAGATTCCTAGGCTTAATGTAAGTATCGCACTGAACCTCCTTCAGAGCATCTGCAAGTGCAAATATATTTGGGTGTGGAGCACAAAAGTGCGCATTACGTTTACTGTGAAAAGAGTCACAACAGTTGGTTGTTCGCTCTAAGCAAGAAGTGAACTCAGCCCATATTGGAGGCGGATGCTCACTTGTTAGTGTATTATAAGTACGGAGGAGGTAATCAAAGAACTGGTCCAATCGATCGTCTGTAGGTTTGACAGCCATTAAGTCATTAACAAAACAATCTTCAACTTCTTGAGGAGCCAATAAAGGCAGTCCGAATATAGTTTTTAGAAGCTGACCAATTTCAGATTCCTTATTTTTAAATTCCGCACTCAAACCTAAGGATTGAATTTTCCTCCACCAAGATTGTGCAAGATGGAACCTACAACCTTTCAGTTTGGCATTAGGGAATACGTTTGAAATTCCATTTTGGATAATGTTTTCTGAAAACTAATCACTAAGAGTTTTTTCCCCTTTTCACTGAGCATAGTAGTAAAATCCATAATAGGCAATAACAACTACTCTGCTACATGATCGATTAACATCCATGTCCCACACAGCCTGCTACAAAATCACAGCCTTGGATATTTGAACATGGGGAACCAACTCACGTTGTTGATATTTGAACATGGGGAACCAACTCACGTTGTTGATATTTGAACATGGGGAACCAACTCACGTTGTTGATATTTGAACATGGGAAACCATCTCACGTTGTTGATATTTGAACAGGGGAACCAAATCACGTTGTTGATATTTTGTTTGGGAACCAACTGCAGAACAGCGACTCGCTATCTTGTGAATGCGGGCGTGGCATGCGCAGTGGCTCATTTCGGGGACTTTGATTGTTCCGTCGGTCCGATTTTTTTGCCACTACTGTACATTTTAAATAAGTAGTTATTTAACTTGTATAGTCGTTGCGATCTTATTGCAATGTTTTGTTTTCATAAGATATCTCTAATCAATGTCTGAAGATGCCATATTGCATTGTGGAAACGTTAACATTTTTAATAAATAAAATGTAAATTTATAACTGTATAAGTCATATGATTGAATAACAATTTCCTTTTGATTTGGTACTTGACTTACTGGAATTTTGCGAAATTGAACTCAAAATTTACTGCGTGTGAGGCCCAGGAGAATCGAGTCTAAATACAAGCACTGTACCCGTCATATCGGGTGAACATTCCCGTAACTATTACCTGGAAACGCGCGTGATGTGAGACAAGTAACTCCAATGCAGGCCAGGAAATATAATGTAGGTAATTTCTCTCCAATGTTGATTTTCAACGCTGAATAATCCTACAATCCAAAGCGGCATTATATATGAAGCTATTAGTTACCTAATACGAATTATTATGGACATTGTGTATATTTTATTGTCATTTTATCTGAATGTGTTATGTTTCGAATAGATAATAATGCAATAACAACTTTACACTGTAGATACTAACTTACACAAAATAATTCAGGTGAACTCTCGATATCAAACGAGTACAATTGACGCTCATATAAAAATAATTAAATTAATATTCGGAGTTTATTAACACAATGGAAATAAAAATAATAAAATTGTATTTGCACCCGGAGCGAAAGTTCTGTAAATTACAGGTTTGTTGATATGTTGTGCTGTTGGTGTAGAACAGGTAATGAATCTGAACTTTATGGGGGTAGAATTCCGTGCAGTTTGCAGCCCCCACCTGCCAGAAACACTTTGCCTTGATTTTGCTCATATTCGCAGGGGTTTAAAGCTTCGCTGTAATTAAACAATGCCGTCAATACAACACATGCACACACTCCATATGCTCTGCAGGTGATCTCACGATAGATTGCAGTAGAACACCTGACAGTGTAGGAGTGGGAGATTAACCGTATTGAATGGTTTTGAATTGTACTTTCCACAGCTATGTCACGGGGGTCTAAACAATATGTGCAACTGTAACAGGGTATGAGCCTATAGTTTCAGACTATAGGATTCTCTGTAGATTTGCGAACTTTATGAAGCAATATAACGCAGTACTTTTACTTTAATTAATTCACGTTTAATTAAAACCTCTTCTGCGCCTAAGTTACTCACAAAGGAACCGTCTCTGGTTATGGTGCATGAATTGAATGAAAAAGCATATTTAAGCTAATTTTCGTTCGTTAAGGATATATGTACGTGAACGACCACAAATATCAGAAAATGCAGGCTCTAGGTTTCTAAAAATTTTATAAGAAAATGAACTCACAATTGGACAATAATTACAAGGTACCACAACAAGACTTATTAGAACTTAAATATCTGACAAAAGTATAAAAAAGTTTACTAATAATATTTTTTAGAATTCACTTCTTACTTTAAAATAAATTTTCCAAAATTTTAAAATTTTCACACATATTATTTCATAACTCCACAACCATTACAGATAGAATTCTGAAATTTTGTACACTGATTTAATAAGCATTTATGCAAACGGTAGACTACAATAATGCCTATTTCTTTGAAAATAGAAAAATTAGGTCACAAAACATTATGTAAATCTTAATATATTCTATATAGGACAAATAAAAAATTAATTATATTAAAATAAACAACTCTACATGTCTGAGAGTAGTATAGTTTTCAAAAATAAGAGTTTATTACATGCAGGAAAAATATTAAAGATGTCAGAGAGACTATTGTATTGTATTGTATTTATTAACATTCCATGGTATTCATACATTGCTTTACAGCTAGAATATGGAACAAGTCAAAAAACTTAATACTATTATAAAGTCTTAATTTATAGTCACAGTCTAGATGAAATATATATATAGACGAGATTTACAATATAGTCTACTAGTACAACACATAGTTTTAGTATCAATTCCATGAAGTGTTATTGACTATCGTTAATTCACCTACAGAATAGAAGGCGTGAGAAATTAGGTACTTCTTTAATTTGGCCCTAAATAACCTTATGTTTTGAGTTTCATTTTTTATATCGATAGGGAGGCTATTAAAAATTTTTACTGCCATATAACGCACTCCTTTTTGATAGCACGATAGACTTGCTGATGGAGTATGAAAGTCATTTTTTGACGTGTATTTATGCTATGAACTGTTGAATTAGTTACAAAGTTTTCACGATTACATACGAGGAAAACTATTAATGAAAAGATATACTGACAAGCCATGGGCATTATTTGTAGTTTTTTTAAAATAGTCCTACAAGATTCCCTAGATTTGGCACCTACTATTATTCTAATTACTCTTTTCTGTAATAGAAATATACTGTTACTATCTGTGGAATTTCCCCAGAATATTATTCCAAATCTCATTACCGAGTGGAAGTATGCAAAGTATATTGTTTTTAAGGTATTGATATTTACTATCTTTTGCATAGATCTAATAGCAAAACAAGCTGAATTTAGTTTGGGGGTAATTTCTTTAATATGATTTTTTCCAATTTAACACATTATCGATTTTTAAGCCAAGAAATTTGGTTGTCGTTGTTTCTAATAGGGATCTGTTGTTAATTATTGCGCTAGAAATTTGCGAGGTTGAATTTGGACAGGATTTAAATTGAATTATGTTAGTTTTGTTACAATTTAATACCAATTTATTGACTGAGAACCAGTCAAATATTTTGAGGAGAATTTCCTCTGTTGAAGATAGGAATGTGTTGGAGTTATTGGCTGTAATTACTATACTTGTGTCTATAACCATGTTATTGTTACCTAATGACGTAGCTGGAGACTTTTTTTGTTTTTTTTTTTTCATACTTTGATAAAACTGGTTTGAAAAATATTATTAGTAACATTTTTTTATACTTTTATCAGATATTTAAGTTCTAATAAGTCTTGTTGTGGTATCTTATAATTTTCGTCCATTGTGAGTTCATTTTCTTATAAAATTTTAGAAATTTCGTTCCTGCATTTTCTGATAATATTTGTAGTCGTTCACGCACATATACCCTTAAGAAACTTGGTAATATTCGTTCGTTTCGTTTTTTCCTCGTTTACGAAAAATAATAATTTGAAAATAGATGCTACTTATGCCACTTCTTGCGCGCACTCGGATCCTCCTAGTTCCGCTATACCTTATCACAGTTTCCGCGTGAATACTGTAGTCTGTTTTTTTTTTTTCTCTTAACTCACATTAAGACTGTACTCTTGCTGAAAAACAAATTCAATTTCAATTTAAAATATAATATATATTAACTTTGTGACTCACCTTAAATATGATAGTGAAATTCGAAATGAATTTGTCGGAACAAAGAGCCATTGAACAGTACAAACATTTTATATAGACTGGTTCTTCACACTCTTCTGTAAAACACACACACACACGCACACACTATTTTCAACATGCAACATTGTTGCAAGAATGTTATAAAACTTTTTCACATGTTTCTCCGTCTCATATCCACACCTCTGTCAGGCTTATATTAGCATGTGTTTGAGGATAGGTGAATGAAACTGGTGATACACAACGTAATGTCATTATGAAGTCCTTATCGTGCAAAATGTCTGGAATGTTTCCACAGATAATTTTAATTATGAAATACTCTTCTGGCCTTCTAATTACAATTTTATATAATGGCCTAAAAAGTATAATAAATATATTTTTGTTAGATTTATAGTGTTTACATGTGAGAACAAAACGGTGAACTTCATCTTGATGTATAATTATTGTAAGCCATTCAAATATTTATTGTAATGAGACAATCTATTTATAATCGAGAATAAAACAATGAACTTTATATTGTTGCACAATATTGTAAGTAGTTCAAATATGTCAAACGATATAAAATCGAAAACAAAACAGTGAACTATATCTTGTTGCGCGATATTGTAAACGAATAAAATATGGCTTGTAATAAGATAATCTATTTACAGTGGGGGATATAACAATAAATGTTATTTTGCTGCAGAGATATTGCAAGCTGTTCAAATAACTTGTCTTACAATAAGACAATTGATTTATAGTCCAGGATATGAAAACACATTTTATCTTGTTGCACAAACACTATAAGCATTGAAATATGTCTTGGATTGAGGAAATAGATTTACAGTCGAGAATATATCATTCCACATATATAAGCCATTCAAATATTTGTTGTAATGAGACGCTATATTTACACTCGAAAACAAAACAAAGATTTGTATATTGTTACAAAACTATTTTATTTTTTTTTTCAGATATTTCTTCCATTAAGTTATTTATGCAACAAGTGGATAATTTTGATGATTATGGCATGATTGAATGTTTGTCGCACGAACGATAGTGAGTACAACAATTTAAAGGAGTGTTATAATAAGATTATCCACGAGTTGAATACAACACTTTCTGGCATCTTAGCATTATAAATTGTGGAAATTAAATTATATAAGAAATTCGACATCCATAGCTGAAAGAATCTTCATATGTTCGTATCAGTTAGTTGCACCTAGCAAAGACACTGAATAAAGAGAAATGGATGACCTGCAGGTTATGTTACAAATGTTCCTTTATTTTGTTAATATAGTTTCTCTGAACAACAGAAATGTTTTATGTGATACTACAAAACTGATATAAAAGTGTTAAAGATTCTGTCCTTCATTTCATTTCTTGTTATGTCGCGAATAGAAGCGGTAAGTAAGATAGCAAGCGTTCCGGTATTACGTCATAGCGAATACTTTTATTGGCACGCGTGCTATAATAAGCCGATTACGCATGATATTGAATGTAGTAACAACCTGTTTATAGTGCTAGGATTGCATAAAATAAACGTTCCAAAACTTAGAAGAAAACAGTTAATTTTAACTTCGTTTATATTATTCAAATATTTGTTCTGACATAAAGGATTTATAATATTAAACAATACAATAGACCATATCTTTGTGTGCGTGTGTATAAAATAAGTCGGCCTGGGTACCGTAGTCGGTATAGCGCTGGCCTTCTGTGATCGAGATTGTGGGTTCGATCCCGGCCCAGATCGATGGCATATAAGTGTGCGTAAATGCGACAGGCTCATGTCAGTAGATTTACTAGCATGTAAAAAAAACTCCTGCGGGACAAAATTCTGGCACACCGGCGACGCTGATATAACCTCGGTAGTTGCGAGCGTCTTTAAATAAACCATAGTTTAAATTATATTAGATAATTCTAGTACTTCCATAACGAGGTACACGGCTTTGAATCAAATTTAGAACAAGACAGCCTCCTTCGTCCTGTAACATAAATATTTAGACATTTCCGATATTTTTATTGTTATGGGAAAGGATTTGATTTTCATTTTGTTTCGAATGAGCTATATAAAATGATCCCTTTATATGTTCAGGTTAGTAGGACTGATTCCCAATGTAGCCTATGAGTATCGTGTACTAGAACCGTTTTATGTAAGAATATAAATTACCTTAAAAGTTGTCGTAATCCGAATATCTTACAAATTGTTTATGGTTTCGCCCATGCACACGAAGTCGTAAAACAAATAAATAAATCTCAGGAGGGGCCATAAAATCACGACGTTTAGTGTAGGATCTGTTCTTTGTTTTAACTTACAAAACATGCGACACTCCACGGCTGCAGCAAAATGCTGATCATTGGGCCAGCCAAGTCTAGGTTAATAGGCCACTAGTAAGATTATATTCCTTTCACCATAAATTCTCTTCTGCCACGAAATCTTTCAGACATACACCGCATCCAAATCCCTGCTATATATTTCCCAATTTGGAGTATAAGCACAAATCCTTACATTAGCTATTCGACATATTCATATTTAGACTACCGTGGGAGACATTAGTTTTCAAGCTATGTGTCGCGAACCTCACTACGATATTTTATGGATCTATTACGAAGTAGAAAAAGAGAAAATTATCTGAATATCTGAACTACGTCACATTATGAACGAATAGAAGGAGGTGTATTATACATCTATGCAGATAACCTAAAATTAAAGTATCTTTGAAAATATTGAGATTAGGACAAATGTTTATACGACATTTTTTGCTCAGAATGTCTTCGGAAATAAGCTCCGTAAGTGAAAGTAAATCCTCGTGGATCATCCTATATACTGAAGATCAAAAGTTTTTTCACTTTGGATTTTATTAATTTTAATTTATATTTGTACTTATTAATTCTAAATTACATTGTAATAGAAATAAAATTGAAAACGATAACAAAATGCTCATGTTTTGAGTTTCATTTTTTATATCGATAGGGCGACTATTAAAAATTTTTACTGCCATAAAACACACTCCTTTTTGATAGCACGATAGACTTGTCGGTGGAGTATGAAAGTCATTTTTGACGCGTATTTATACTACGAACTGTTGAATTTGTTACATAATTTTCACGATTACCTACATACGAGGAAGATTATTAATGAAAAATATACTGACAAGCCACGGGGATTATTTGTGGTTTTTTTTAAATAGTCCTACACGATTTCCTAGATTTGACACCTACTATTATTCTAATTACTCTTTTTTTAAGTAGGAATATACTGTTACTATCTGAGTAACTTCCCCCAGAATATTATTCCAAACCTCATTACCGAGTGGAAGTATGCAAAATATATTGTTTTTAAGGTATTGCTATTTACTATCTTTTGCATAGATCTAATAGCAAAACATGCTGAATTTATGTTATTATGACGTACCGAAGTACATACAGTATGATATTTCCATGCAGAAATTCTGCGTCATCATATGATGAAGGATGAGTGGCACAGAGAAAAATTCTCTCGGGCACCGGGATTTGAACCCGGGTTTTCAGCTCTACGTGCTGACGCTCTATCCACTAAGCCACACCAGATTCCCATCCCGATATCGGATTGAATCCTCAGGGAACCCAAGAGCTGGAACTTAAACTGAGAGGATTCAATCCGACATCGGGATGGGAATCCGGTGTGGCTTAGTGGATAGAGCGTAGAGCTGAAAACCCGGGTTCAAATCCCGGTGCCGGAGAGAGTTTTCCTCTGTTCCACTCATCCTTCATCATATACTGAATTTAGTTTGGGGGTAATTTCTTTAATATTATTTTTCCAATTTAACACATTATCGATTTTTAAGCCAAGAAATTTGGTTGTTGTTGTTTCTAATAGGGACCTATTGTTAATTATTGCGCTTGAAATTTGCGAGGTTGAATTTGGAGAGGATTTAAATTGAATTATGTTAATTTTGTTACAGTTAATATTAGCCTACAATGGGTAGCACATTAAGAGGATTTTATTCATAATTTTAACTCTTTGTACCATAATATCTGCACTGCTTGGGAAAAGTGGCACAAGTGAGTTTTCACAACAATTTTTTATAAATTTATTGACAACTTACGGAAAATCTGCTCGCTTGGGAAAAGAAACATACGTATTTCTCCCATTAGAATAATTCATACAGAAGAAAATCAAATCGACATAAACCAGTGTGAAGAAAGTTTTTTCCTTCTCCTGTAAAATTAATATTTTTAACTTGTGCCACTTTTCCCTAGCACTACAGATATATACAATAAGTAAGCTGAATAGAAAGCCCCTTACCAATTTAACTCTTATTTTAAAACCCTTCTCATAACAATACATCTCTTTATAACAATCATTTTCTTTGTTCCCCTAGATATCGCTGTAGAGAGATTTGACTGTAGTAACAACAGGGAAATCTGAGTGTCGAAAAGGGAAATTTAGATTTCCAGACCTGACTATACAGACCTGACTCGAGAAGAGCAGGATGCGATAACGGGAACGCTACAAATCTGTGCGTATCGGATAACAAAGCTTCTGCTATAACACGATCTCGCGAGTCTAAATCCAATGATCGTGAAGATGGACTTACGACCAGGCAATGCTGAGGAGGTATAGGGTAGTCGGTTACGTGACTGGAGCCAGTATAATAGACCCGGAGGAGAGGGTTCATATCTTATAGCGATCACTCACAAGGCATTCCTATTATTACGACATCAAAGATAAGAGCGGGGATACTCCACACTTACATGTTAATTAGACACAAATGTGCGGGGCTACTCTGCTATAAATCTTTTTGTTACATTCCTGCAATGGAATGAAGCAGCACGCAGAATGTGTACTTCATCGCTGATACCGGATCCCAGCACGCATTTGGAATATTATAAGAAGTGTTAGAGTTTGGTAATAGTGCGTGAAGACTTGCTCGTATTTATTACCTGAGTTATGGAGTAATTATTTATGTAACAGTTCTTACTGCCGCATCTGTGGCTCTAGCTCTCGATCCCCGGCAAGGTCGTGATGATATTTATGCTGGACAAAGCAGTTTTTTTCTCAGGATACTCCAGTTTCCTCTCTATAATTCCACTATCGTTCTCCACCTTCCTCTTACAAGGGAAGGGTTTCGGCTCGAACAGTAATTTTTGGTTAAAAATTTGTACAGAGACTTACCTCACAATGGTGATGAAGTCCGTAAAAGCATTCATTTGTGTAACTCTCCGTTTGGTTGGTATTGGTCAATACACTTCTTTAAAAATGTACTTCAGTTTCCTCTGTATAATTCCACTATCGTTCTCCACCTTCCTCTTACAAGGGAAGGGTTTCGGCTCGAACAGGAATTTTTGGTTAAAATTTGTACAGACACTTACCTCACATTGGTGATGAAGACCGTAAAAGCATTTATTTGTGTAACTCTCCGTTTGGTTGGTATTGGTCAATACACTTCTTTAAAAATGTACTTCAGTTTCCTCTGTATAATTCCACTATCGTTCTCCACCTTCCTCTTACAAGGGAAGGGTTTCGGCTCGAACAGGAATTTTTGGTTAAAATTTGTACAGACACTTACCTCACATTGGTGATGAAGACCGTAAAAGCATTTATTTGTGTAACTCTCCGTTTGGTTGGTATTGGTCAATACACTTCTTTAAAAATGTACATGAGGATTCTCTATAAAATGCATGAAACAGCATGGAGCAGAGCAATAAGCACAACACGCAGAAGCAACACCTGAACAATCTTCTGAATCACATTCCATTGTTACTAAATAAAATGCCACCTGAATTACATTTTTGAAGTCCGAGACTTGTTCAAGATTCACGTAACCAGCTGATTACCAGGGATACTGAAGCATAGGGCGGTATACTGGAGCAGACAACTGGTTATGAATAACAGAGTGCATTTTCATTATAAACACTCGATTTTCCAAGTTAAGTTCTGGATTCTCAGCAAAAGTCCTTATGTAATCTGTTATCCTCCGAGCATATATTTTGTATTGTCTAAGGAAATAGATATCCAGAGGCTGGAAATATTTAGTTTTTTAGGTGGAATGATCATACATTCCATGGCTTAGCCTTGGAATGATTCATTTATTAAGGTTATGTCCTTGTGCGCATTCAATGACTCACACAACAGTGTACATTTTTGATTAGCTGCAGTATTTTCAGACAGAACGTCGGAGAAAAATGTTCTTAAATGGGCTTTAGAAATTTTACCACTCGCACTTCTAGGTTAGGCTAGGCTTACGGGTCCCATCCCCTTAACTTGTGCAGTGCTCTCCCCACCCCTCAACTTGTACAGTGCTCTAACAGACAAACCACACATTACACAAACGAATGCTTTTGGGAGCTTTACAAAGATGTAAAGATGGACCTATATACAAATTTTGGATACGAAATTCCTATTCGAGTCGAAACCCTTCCCTTGTTAGAGGTCACCAACAGCCGGATTTAGTCGGGTAAGGCGACGGTAGAACCAGGTCCGTACCCGATCGGAATGCTCTTGCCTGAACCCGTCCGAATTATATCTGACATTTATAGTCCGGATCAGCTTACTTCATACCCTAAGGGTGAAGCCTTACCATTTTTCTCCCATTACTACATATGCTAGTGGATTGTGGTGATTTTCTAGTTTGCAGGTTGAATTTTCTTTTGCCAACTTCGTTTCGAAATTCGATACTAACAAATACTACAAATGGTAGTGATTTTGTAACTGGTATGTTGGCAGCTGAGACAAATGTCGACAATATTTATCGGTACTGGAGTTCCATGAAATTAAAATTGTACTAGATTTCTGAGCCGGTTACTGGAAGCTAGTGAAATTTGAACATACTAATAATTAATTAATATCAGTATTAATATTAATATATACTAGTTATTTTGTGTGTTGCGTTGTGGTTATAATTCAAGATTATAGTCAGGTAAGTTTTCGAAGTTAGTACTAATAATTTCATGTGGTCAAACAAAATACATTTTTAGGTTAGGTCTCGTGAGCCAATTGTTTAGTCAAACCAATGAATTTCGTATTTGTCAGACAAAATACTTGACATGTTGATCCCTTTCCCGTATAGGTTGCCTATGAAAATATGTTACAAAGTATTGAATTATTTAGAATAACCTTCCAACATGAAGTACGGTAAGTACATAAGTCATTTAGTACGTAGGATCGTGTGATATCTGGTACCAGTTGGCAACACTGACAAGACGACAATATTTGCTGTTTAGGAACTGTTCTTATGTGACCCTCACTATACAGTAGTGGCAAAAAAAAAACGGAACCGACCTTTGTAGCTGATTTCAGAGCCTTGTTCACTCCAGAGCACGATAGACTGGTAACTAAGACTTTCGTGGTTCAAATGCTGCCTAAGAAGGAAACTTTTTTTTTTCCTTATTCAGATTTATTCCCAGCACCTTTCGATTGCTGATAAAATTCATGTTCTGGAAAAAATAAGTTAATTAAGTAGTAAAATATCGCTGCAATCGAAAAGTATTGGGAATAAATTTGAATAAGGATAAAAAAAATAGTTTCCTTCTCAGGCAGGATTCGAACTAAGAAAGTCTTAGTTACAAGTCTATCGTGCTCTGGAGTGAACAAGGCTCTGAAATCAGCTACAAGGGTCGGTCCGGTTTTTTTCCTACTACTGTACTTTTAGTTATGTTGACACATTTTACAGAGACACTATTTTATTCTTACTTCAATTTTTATTGTACCTGAGATATATAATGTACTACACTACCACACGTTCTACTAATGAACTTCCAACCGTCCCCCACACAGAACCAAGACCACATATGTATTCAAAGTTGCCTTACGTTCATAGTAAACATTACTGAGTTAGTATAGTACGTTCCAGAAATATGGTCGCGTTTTCCAGTGATGAAAGAGCATTCAATATTGAATCATATTTTCGTACAGGTACTGTGCGTCCGTTTGCTTACGTCGCATCCCAGTTTCCCCCACCCGCTTCTGCTTGCCCCTCTGTAAAGGCTAGTGGGTGGACTGTCTTAGCTCTTTTCTGAAAACATTAATTTCTGTTAGAAATTGGACGTCTACGTAATATTATGAAACTGTTTAAATGACTTAAATAAAAGGGATTCGCTAAGTAGTTAATTGTCACGTGATTTTTTCCCTTTGTACGACCCTACGACATAATCATTAGGACGGACAGTATATAGCATGTCTGAGTAATTTTATCTTTTCGGATCGGGCAGAAGTGAAGATTGAATTTAGAGTACGTAAGGTACTCTTTTATAGAATAGGCACAGAATTATTTCCACATGAATTACTGATGCGAAGGACGAAACTGAAAATTGGAATTAGGTGCAATTATCTACAGTGCGACAATATCCATAAAAGAACTGAAGCCTGTATCAGACTGAACGGTCAGCATTTTAAAAAATGTGTCTAAATATTCATATTACGATTATTTTTCAATTTAAATTCACTTTATATATTGTACCCTAATATGCTGTAGACCAGTGGTCGTCAGCATTCGCTGAAATATGCAAAGGATAAGCGGTGCCGTCCCGTGTGCACCGTCGTGCAGCAGGAAGGTATAGAGAGCATACCTGCTAGCATCTACCAGTACACCATGGTGCACTGTGTTTCCCGCGGGTAAGAGACGCTAGCCCCAGGGTGCTCTGCGCCGACGACCTCTGCTGTAGACAGTATAATATACACTGCATAATGAATACGTCCTCATGGATAGCTCAGTTCTTGAGTAAAATGACTTATTGTTGATACTGTACTGTATTTTCATTAAACAAAACTTAATGAATATCAAGCTCAAAATCCTGGTATTTCCTAGTTTACGTAAATATATAAACTACTTTTCTTCCCTCCTATACCTAGTAAAGTGATTTTTGTATTTTACGGCAATATAATCCAAGTCCAGTCGTGGAGGGGGGTACCAAACTGTATTTCCGATCTCAACCGTACATCCAAAGGTATAGGCAGGTTAATATTAGAAATGTTAGTAAAACTAAAATGATGTTCCGGTAGTTAGTCAGAAGAGGATGAAGAGGATTGACGCGAAAGTGAATGTGCTGAGGAATCCGGGTACGCGATGGACCGTCGATTTCTTAAGAAACCGTCCATCTCCAAGCCAGCGATGTGAAGGATATGCCTGTGGAGAAAGTAAAGACAATGCAAGAGTATCAACTACATAGTAAGAAAACAATCGAGAATAGGTATCGTTTTAGTCACCAGCGATATGACCGAGTAATGGTTAATAAAATATTTCGAATTGTTAAGGGAAGACAAGACCCGACAGTTAACGCAGAGTAGTGTTTATTGGATTCAAGGAGACTCATGGTGGCCTGCATGATGTTCATTGCAGCGAATTACAACATTGCGCGTATCAAATTTCACGCAACATTGACTACGACACTTTCAGGCAAGTCGAGGCTCGCTCACGAAATTCTAACAGCGTTATCGAATTTGAAGCAGGAAGATTACCAAATTTCAAACGCAACGGCAAGTGGCAATGAATCTGAAACAGCAGATTCGGTAGATACTTTTATAGTATTTGATCAATCTTCACTTAAAGTGTATGCTTAAGAAAGGAATACTAATACTAAATTAGAGAAAAAACAGTAGTGTCACCCTTAGCAACTACGTCAATTCAACTACTGTATGTCCTCATGTACAATTCTGTGGTGTTATCACAACAGGCAGTGAAGTTGAGATGGCGCCGAGACACAGAAGGGTCTGAGGATGGTGTCAAGTAGCACCGTAACAGCTGAAAGCCGCAGAAGCTTATATAATTAACACGAGTAAGATCGCCATTTAATCAATTATTTATATTCAAGTGTTAAAAGTAGTGTACGAAAGATTCAACATGGATTATCAAGAAAAGTCTTTTGCATTCAATATTTTCTAATGTTAATAGAAAAAAAAGAGTTCAGACAAATTTGGAGGGGCAGTGCCCCCCGTGCCCCCCTCCATAACTCCGCTCATGCTTATAATGTTGCGAAATATTTGCAAGAATAAAAGGGCTCAATTAGAAATATATGATTCAATCGACAAGTGAAGCTTCGTAGGTTTGTATCAGCTGGGTGAAGAGAGTATTAAAGGAACCACTGGTCAGGTCAAATTTTCAACCCCGAAAGGGAAGTCTGAAGAGAGATGGAGGAAAGTGGAACTCCAACTTTGTTGAGGAAGTCTTTAGAAGAAAAATACACTCGTATTATACAGGGTGCGTCAGAAAGAACGGATGGATTTCAAACTATCGATATGCAGCGAGGGGAGGGATATAGTGAGGGGGACCACGACTGTTGGATCAACCAGAGAATGCAGTTTCAGTTGAGAACATGGTGTTGGTCTGGTGTACAATGTGCTTTCATCGCAGAGACTTTTTTTAAAAATGAAGAGTCTGTGATCGCCCCACAGGACTCATTTCGACATCGGATGTCACGCTGAGATTCCAACTCGGAATACAATTTTGCGGTGTGTGACTTCATTTCGTATCACAGGTTCAACATTAAAGAAGAAATCACCTGAACGAACACGGAGCGCGTGTACACCTGAAAATGTGAAGACAGACAGTAGGTTGTCCGGCCACCTCAACGATCAGCCCGCAAACATGCTATTGCACTGAGATTGTCCGAGGCTACAGTAAGATCTCGCGCCCTGGGACTTCTTTCTTTGGGACCATTTGAAGGCGTAAGTAACCACATACACTGGATGAACTGAAGAGGGCGATTTGTGAAGAAATCGCGGCAATCCCACCAGCTATGACTGTGAAAGTGACGGCGAACTTCAGAAAACGCCTCGATGCCTGTATCGAAAGCCAAGGACATCATATGGATGATGTTGTACACCATAAATAAACTGCATGTATTGGTGAATCTGTCGATCACAATAAATTTTTGATTTGATGAATCCTTACAATTTTCTTGCCCTGTGAAATCCATCCGTTCTTTCTGACGCACCCTATACTATAAAGGAAACTATGCCAACTTGGCAACGCTGAATGCTGATTTACAGAATGCTGGAAGTTTTCCTCCTCTGTACAAAAAGCTGTAATACTTTACTATAGCCCGACCACTGACATTAAAACCTGCGCCACAAACCAGTGTTCGTTCGTGCGCATGTTGTCATAGTGGGAGATCTGTTGTGTTGTAGATGCGCTCCCTGATCGACGTCTCGCAGCGAGTACGTTCTAAACTATTCGAAACAGCACTCGTGTCCGCGTCTAATCTTTCACTTTTCAATCAATTATTAATATTCCATTTCGACGTATTGTGTATAGTTAAAACAGATTGTAATTTATAATAATGCAAGGGAAACCAAATGTGTAGGCTTTTGAAAAGTGACTCGCGTAACATTATTTATAACGTTGCAAAGTATTTAAGGGGTTAAGTACAGCTTACAGCAGTAAAATTTTTGGAAATATTCAACATTTTTTTTCTCCATTACTGTATCTTGTACAATAATGAAGATTGGTATATATAAAACAGTGTCCTTCTGCTATATTAAAAAAAATATTTTTACGATTTAAAATAATTATATATAATTTTTCACAAATTCAAAATGGTGGCAGTTCACTGTCCAGTGATGAAGTGTTTCCCTCACAATTCATACTCTTGTTAACTTTTTCATGTTCTCTCTCTTTTATTTTATTACTGAAACTCATGTTTACAATATCATGCTCTTTCAATTACATACCTTAATAAATAATATTTTTTTTTATTTTGTTTTAGAAGAAAGTACTGATACTTGACCATTTTTTAAAATGAATTTATTTTTTATCAGACAATCTATCAAAGGTAGAGAAGTGATCTTGCATCATATTGTAGATATAACATACACAAATACATAAAAAATTTCATCACAGAAAGTTTGATAGTTTTGGGGAAATGCATCATCACTGCACAGTGAAATGAATTTTGAAAATAAAAAAAAAATGTAAATAATTTTTTTAAGTCGTAAATATATATTTTTCATATAGCAGAAGGACAGAGTTTTACACATGCCAATTTTAATTATTGTACAAGATACAGTAATGGAGGAAAAAATGTTTAATATTTGCACAATTTTACTGCTGTAAGATGTACCTAACCCCTTAAAAGAGAGAGAAAAAAAAAAAAGAATTTAATTTGAAATATAATGTTGTCACATCAACAAGGAAGCTACGGGAGTTTCGACCAGCTTGATAAAAAGCGTTTTGAAGGAAAGGGCAGTGTCATTGTCTACCACAGTTGGAGTCCGACTAGTGTAATCCGGCCTAGCGAGCTGTTCGTATAGTGATGATATCTCCCTCTCCATGGCCACGTGAGTATTGGAAAAGTCGAAGATCTTTTTGTAGTTGGTCGAGCTATACTAGATTTTAGTTTTCCCTCCCGTGGATAAAACTCTGGTCCACTACATATGAACGTGAGAGACGAAACTCTTAAAGTATTTTGCAGAGAGCGGTAGAAAAGAGAAGAATCTGAAAATGTAATTTTTATTCCAAGAGGTACTGAAGTAAACAGCGATGTTGTTGTGTGTTGAACCGCATAACACGTACTTACCTGGTGCTAGAGGTTGTTACTGGGATTACGGTTTATTTAATTAAGTGGCGTCACAGACTTCACTCCTTGAGCGGCCGTCCAATCGCCACTTGGAACGAAACTTCTTAGCCAGAGTTTCAATGTGCGCCAAGCATAATGACGGACAATAACAATTCAGCAACTTTTCCTCGCGTCTTCCCGTTTTCTCATTAAATTAATTTGAATTTCGTCTCCGTCGTGCAGTGGGCGCCTTCAACAAGCCCCCTCCAACTCTTATCTCGTATCTTCTTACGTATATATTAAATATTAAACTAGTTTATTGCATATCCACGCCTTCCTCCGTAATGACTAATTAACCCCTTCATATACCACCCTCCCTGATCCACCTACCCTCCTCCATCCCTTTTCTTTATGACGTAAGACTGGATACAACTCTATGCATAAGATAAAATAAACCGTAAGGATGGATATATATTTCATCTCTCGGATCTTCTGAGTTCTTTTTTTTTTCTGGCTTCCCTTTTATCTTCTCATTTTGTTTGCGATGAACCATACTGCCTAATTCGCATTATAACTGTTATTGTGTAGATAGGAGCTAGTTAATTCGCTTTAATTTAAACCCCGTGACTCGACCATATCTTTACGAAGCAACAAGAAAGTTCATTTGAAGCACGCAATATTTTAAATTGGTCTTAGGCTATAATTTCGGTGGCAAATAACAGATAAGATTTAATCCAAGAGGTCGCCAGTTCATGTATAATTAAATTGCTGAGCGTTCGGTCCATTCTCAGTCAATAGAACTACAGGGAACCTACACCAACTGGATCTAGTAACAGACTATACAGGATGAGCCATGGAATATGACCGGCGCTCTAGGAATCAGGTCATTAAGCGATTTTGAACGGAAAAATGTTATATATGAACATGTGTCGAATTATTATTAGTGTTTTAATTATTTGTAAAATTATATAAGTCACACTGTTAATCAGGCTTGTAACGTGTTTACGTCTTAATACAAATAGTGTGGTCTGCATTGAAGAACAGCGATTCACATCCATACTGTCAGCTCCGTTGAATAAGAGGAATATTTGAAAATTTGCTTTTGTACAGATGTACAATGTGTCTACCATGAACCTCAAATATTTGAAAGTTTATTTTTAATTTAATGACAGGATGTGTAGCTATAATTCTGGTCGGAAAATAATCTCAAACTGAAAAAGTGTGTATCCAACGCCTACCCACTTCATTTACGTGATTCGGGTTCCGCATATTATTTATTTATTTATTTATTTATTTATTTATTTATTTATTTATTTATTTATTTATTTATTTATTCATTTATTTAATTTAATTTATTTATTTAATTTATTTAAATTAAATAATTTAACTTATTTATTTAATTTATTTAAATTAAATAATTTAATTTATTTTATTTATTTATTTATCTATTTATTTATTTATTTATTATCTATTCATTTATTTATTTATTTATTTATTTATTCATTATATTCATTTACTCATTTATATACTTATTTATTCATATATTCATTTATTTACTAATTAATTCATTCATTCATGTATTTATCTATTTATTAATTAATTTAATTTAATTAATTTAATTTTAAGTATTTAATTTAATTTATTTATTTATTCAGTCATTTATTTATTTACTCAGTCATTTATTTATTTATTCATTCATTTATTTATTTATTTATTCATTTATTTATGTATTTATCTATTTACTGATTTATTTATTTTATTTTATTATTTATTTAATTTATTTAATTTAAATAATTTAAATAATTTAATTTATTTTATTTATTTATTTATTTATCTATTTATTTAATTATTTATTATCTATTCAATTATTTATTTACTTATTCATTTATTTATTCATTCATTAAATTCATTTACTCATTTATATATTTATTTATTCATTTATTTATTTATTCATTAATTCATTCATGTATTTATCTATTTATTAATCAATTTAATTTAATTTAATTTGATTTAATTTTAAGTATTTTATATATTTTATTTATTTATTCAGTCATTTATTTATTTACTCAGTCATTTATTTATTTATTTATTTATTCATTTATTTTTTCATTCATTTATTCATTTATTTATTTATTTATTCAGTCATTCATTTATTCCTTTATTTATTTATTCATTTATTTATTCATTTACTTATTTATTTATTTACTTATTTATTTATTTATTTATTCATTTATTTATCTATATATTTATTTATATATTTTTATTTAAGGCATCAAGCCTTCTCTACCAGACCACCAGAGTACAAATAGTCATACGCAAAAACAAATGCAGAGAGAAGAAGTAAGTAAGAAATATAAATATTGCTGATAGACGGCAGGACTGTGACCAATTTTCAATTTGCACACCACTTCGGGGGCCACGCTGTAATGATGTGTTTCTGTGGAGAGTTATGTCGTGTAGTAGGGTGAGTGCATGTGTAAGTCACTCAGCCTACTCCTATCGAATAACACCGTGGGGACCGCTAGGTTTAACGTCTCCGTCTGACGGACGAATCATTATCAGCAGTGACATATGCCTATCTCCATATGCACTTCGGAGAGATTTTGAATGTACCCCAGGCATATTGGTACACATCTACTGATTAGAAGTTTTGCACCGACACCTCTGCTAGTCTCGAGGTAGAAATTTTACACGAACAGACTCAAGAAGTTCATATACGAGAATTCTCAAAAAGTTTCCGCACTGTGAATCCTGCATTGGAGACGGAAGAACGGAGAATGTTGGGAGTACCGGGTGTGGTAGGGGGTAGTATGGAGAATCTTCATAGCAAGTCTGTTGTAGTTGTTGGTCTGACGGTTGCTACGCGAGGTTGAACACATGGACAAAAATGTCTGAGGACATTTCAGTATGGTGGACGAAACCATACAATGGACGGTTTTTATAAGTTGACATAAATAGGTAGACAAAATTGTTATGGACATAATATTACTGTGGACTAGAATCTCAACTAGACGAAAATTTATGGTGGACGTAAATACTGTGGACGAAATGTCACAGGACAATCAGTCGGAATCGTTTTGAACATGTTTGGGATGGTACCAAGAATTGTGGAAACTCTATGGAAAATGTCATTCTAATGAAATACTGTATCTATAGGAATGATACCCAAAATTCTTCATTCCCGTTTCCCAAATTGATATGGTTAGCTATTTACCTTATTTAAGAATAGTCTATAAGGGCACTATAAGGCGGTGGGGTTACAATAACGCTAGTAGATTCATTATACCGATCAGTGAAAGAGATGAGTCACAATCAAACAACGAATGTTCGGTCCCTACACAGAGACATGACGTCATATAATTCGGCATGCGTAGGGAGCATAGCAATGAATTCAATGACCTCCCTGCGACTGACGTATACCTAACATTCAGTATCGCCACCGAAAATCCGCTGTCTTTCTTACTTACTCACTGACTTACTGGCTTTTAAGGAACCCAGAACAACTGGTAATATAACTGTTTTATAAATTCTAACTTTCAGATTTTTTGACAGGAGAGTAGATGACAAAAGCTTCTCAACCGAATAATAACACGCATTTCCCATATTTATTCTGCGTTTAATTTCCTCCCGAGTGCCATTTATATTTTGTTACTGTTGCTCCAAGATATTTAAATTTTTCCACCTCTTCGAAAGATAAATCTCCAATTTTTATATTTCCATTTCGTAGAATATTCTGGAAACGAGACATAATCATATAACTTACTTCGTCTTTTCGGGGTTTACTTTCAAACCTATCGCATTACATGCTTCAAGTAAAATTTCCGTGTTTTCCCTAATCGTTTGTGGATTTCCTCCTAACATATTCACGTTATCCGCATAGACAAGAACCTGATGTAACCCGTTTAATTCCAAACCCTGTCTGTTATCCTGAACTTTCCTAATGGCATATTCTAGAGCAAAGTTAAAAAGTAAAGGTGATAGTGCATCTCCTTGCTTTAGCCCACACTGAATTGGAAAAGCATCAGACAGAAGCTGGCCTATACCGATTCTGATGTAAGTTTCATTGAGACACATTTTCTGGTTATAATTATATCAATAAAATTATAACAATTGACAATCTCAATAAACTAGAAAAAAAGTCTTTAATTAGGAGAACGATACAAACAAAAAATTTGCACCATTACTAGTGGTCACTGGAATAAGCACTAAGCTTGTGTGGGAGATGGTGACGTACGTGACGGTAACTTACCACGTTGACGTGCGCCTATATACGCTCACAAATTATAAATTAATCTTTGTGTGCTACATGGCTTTGGTTAAAATAATTTATTCTTCTTTATTATTTATTTATTTATTTATTTATTTATTTATTTATTTATTTATTTATTTATTTATTTATTTATGATATGATATGATATGATATGATATGATATGATATGATATGATATGATATGATATGATATGATATGATATGATATGATATGATATGATATGATATGATATGATATGATATGATATATGGTATGGTATGGTATGATATGATATATGATATGATATGATATGATATGATATGATATGATATGATATGATATGATATGATATGATATGATATGATACATGATATATGATATGATATGATATATGATGTGATGTGATGTGATGTGATGTGATGTGATGTGATGTGATGTGATGTGATATATGAATACAACTTAAAGAAAATGTTTCTCAGGTACATTATATTAGAATATCTATTCGATATTTATATTGTATTAATAATTTATTATAATTTATTCACATGTAATACAAATTTGGCTTTAAAATGTAAACTATTATAGCACTATTTAAAACAAAATAATTTGTAAGAAAGAATTTGCAGTGACTGTTTTTCAAAACGGTGCTGAAGTACGCAATATCTACATCTTAATTTCTACAGACTTGTGAGAGTTTCTTGAAGTGGAGAAAATAGTGGTGACGGCTGTACGACAGTTTCCCTTCGGAAGCCAGAGACAGGGAGAGATTAGACAGCAAAGGAGTAACAGTTCTCCCTCTCTCTCACTCTTTCCGCCGCTTCCTGCTCCCAGTCCTCAACAAACCTCATCTTCTACTTCTTCTTTATCTTCTATTCTGTCTTTCCGGTTCCTGGTAGTGTGGCAAACAGAAAATACTGTAGTAATATTTTCTTAGATTTACGAGGCAACGCGGAGCGTCATGTTATACACAGGCAGTAATAATAGATGTAAGTGATGTTGTTACAAGTGGTAATTAGGAAGAATTGCTATGATGTAAAATTAGCTTACAAGGTAGGAACAAAAAAGAAACAGAAGAGAGAAAAAAATAAGACGAGCGAGAAAGATTATTTCCTCGCAATATTAAGCTTATATGTCTTCTCATGAAAATTTATAAAGCATGCGTTTCGTGCAGTGCTTAAAATAGTTTGGCTAGACACAAGAATGTGAAGGGAATAAACACTTGGGACTTAAAGTGCGGTCACATACATGGGTTCCTTAATGTTAATAAGTTTATGTGTATTCTTGAAACTTTGTGAAGGGCATGATGGTTCTAACCAGTGTTTCTCAACCGCAGGGCCGCGGCCTGGTACAGGGCCTTGGCATAAATTATACTGGGCCGCGAGATGTTCTCTTGGAATTTATCATTTTACGCTTACTTTTCCAAACGTTTTTCACGAATAAATATTTTATAGTAGCCTACAGATATTCTTAGGAGAATAATTTTCTTGATTGTGTCGGAAAGCGCAGAACCATATCGTCTGTAAATTCTAAATTCTAACTAAATGTGTAGCAAATGCCAGTGACCAAGCCACTTAGTTTTTAATGATCGGGAATTTTTCAGATTTAGAATTCTTTCGGGGAAGGGAATCCCGCTGTTCATGACCAGTCATAAAAAAATTCCTTCAAGCCAATTACAACAATGGGCGGTGAATCATCTGTTCTCAAAGCTGAACTAAATAACATCTGTGCCAGCTATAGCGACTGGAGAAGTCATAATGTTGACGTAACGTTACTCCTGTACTAGTTGGATGATCGTTCACCTCTATTGAGGCGTGTGTACGTGAGGGTAGCAGTCGGCTGGTCGGCCTTGGCTGTAGCCTTAATGTTATTTTATTTTTATTATTATTATTATTATTATTATTATTATTATTATTATTATTATTATTATTATTATTAAAGTCAAAATTTACGCCGTCATTCTGGAAAAGCTTTCAATTAATATTTAGTCTCTGTTTTATGTATTTTGTTCATTCTTCATGGAGTTTTACTCATACTGATAATAGGTTTATATTAGATAGAACATAGGCCTAATACTGTTTCCTAAATATTTATCTAAATGTTGTTTCTTTGATAGAAACATTATCTTAAGACAAGTTTATTTCTGTGACTTAAACGTTATAATTAGGCTACTGTATTTATGCTGCTTCTTTTTCTTATATTTTAATTCATGTACATTTCAAATGCTGAATATTATGATGTATGTAATGTATGTATGTATGTATGTATGTATGTATGTATGTATGTATGTATGTATGTATGTATTCATTTCAAACTTACTAGCAATAAAATAAATAAATAAATAAATAATTGTATGTATATATATATATGTAATGTATGTATGTTTGTATGTATACACTCTCTACCCACTTCAATTTACGTGAATCGGGTTCCGCATATTGTCTATCTACTTACTTTCTCTTTGGGAGTATATTTTTCAAAATTTCGTAGCTTTTTATTTCTGAGCAACAGAATACAGTGGAGTCCCTCCGTTGGAATCTTCTGTTATGGAAACTTCTAATTTAGAAAACTATCAGAGTCCGCCCACTACAGGAACACCACTCAATACGTTACTGATAAGGCGATCGCTTTGCTCGTGCTTCACGTTGACATGAAAAGATAGAGCAAAGAAGAAGAAATGTATTTAAATTTGTACATGAAAATATTATAAACTTAAATAAGAATTATTTTAGCATTTAAATTTGTACACGTACAAATATAAAGAGAAGATTTTTTAAAAACACATAAAAATACAAGAATAAATAATTACAGTGGTAACTACTCTAAATAAAATAATTGCTTTAACGTTAACGCCAAAAATATTCTTAAGTCATTTAGACTGATCCACTTTCATAATACATTTACTCAGACAAAAAATTAAGTTGCAACTCGTAGGGAATCTGCTGCGTGGCGCCTCCAACGCTTAGAGACAAGTATGTACAGTGTTTCTACTCACCCTGCTGTTTACACCACATTCTCTACCTACCAGTCAGTGAGTTCATCGTTAGGCAGTGGATACATCGTCTAGGTAGGGGCGGGCACAGAGGACTAATAATGTTGTAGGCAGTACGTTCAAACGTCCAAAATGACATTTGATTGGCTAATAGTTTTTACACCCATTATTTTATAAACAACGAAAGGACTCCACTATACAGCTTTCTTTATAATTTTCGTCGTTGTATATAATGAATGTATATTGATTTTTCGATATAAGCTAAGTCAGATATAGATAATAAATGCAATCCTTTCGAAACAAAACAACAGACAATTTATACGTAAACTTCATAGGCCTAATATAAGAAAAAATACTTCCATCTGTGCTAATGTTATGGCCGATGTAATGAATTCTATCAAATCTTATACGCTATAAACTTATTACAAAGAGACCTTGTATTCGTAGAAGAAAGTGCAAAGACGTTTTATATTAAACATATGGCGCCTGAATATGAAATTCTCGTCACTGTTTTCATTAAATTTACGTGAATTAAAATTTTTCCTTCTTCTTCTTCTTCTTCTTCTTCTTCTCCTTCTTCTTCTCTTTCCATATAAGCTTAACCGCCTGTTTAGAGGTAAATGAAGACTTCCTTAATCTTCAATCGAATCTTTCCACCTTCTTTTAAGTCGACCTGGGCTTCTTTTCCCTTGATATGGGTACAATTCTTTCAGGAGACATCCTAGGATCTATAAATATGGTCATTCCATTCATTCTTTCTTCTTTCTGTCCCTGCATCTTATTTATTTCCCTTATATCTTCAAATATATTATTATTATTATTATTATTATTATTATTATTATTATCATTATTATTATTATTATTATTATTATTATTATTATTATTAATTATCAGCAACAGCAGTAGTATATTATAAAGCGTTAAAAGCTAAGAAAGCGTTTGATTGTTGACTTTACTACGGTCTTTCGCGTCAAAAAAGTGTTCAGTTATCGTACATTTATAAACTTTTTAGGGAGTTTTGAGTTTGAGAAAGTTGAGTAATATGTAAATTCGTTGAAGACAGATGAGTGATATTGAAGGTCGAAATATAAATTTCTTGTCAACCGGCAGTTTATGTTATGAATGGGAAACTAGAGTGAGTGAGTGAAGTGAAGTGACTTGTGTAATTGAACAATGAATAGCTTTCGACTGGCCCATAGGTTGTTATTGGTTCGTCCTGTATGAAGGGTAAGTTACAGATTAATCCATAAGAAAAATATGCTCATACCATCCTCACATGGCGTCCCTATTCCTTGTACTTTCGATTTTCTTCCCTTTCTTGAAAAAGTAACTTTAATTAAATTACACACAATACAGCTGTCGATGTTGAACTGGGAATAAAAATTTTGCAGGGTCCGGAATAACGATTTCTGCCGTGAATTCATGACAACGTTGGCATTAAAGAGTAACCATAGGGGAAAAGCCACCAATTTGCTTCAAAATCGGCCACCGAAAATGTATATATATAGTAGGTAGAGGAAGAGCTGTAGTGCTATTCACATGGGACGGTCGGCAACGTGCTATTGATTCAAGACTGCTCGTGGGTTTATTTGAAGCCTGACCACACGACGATCCTGCCTAATCTACCGTCTCTGGTCTTCCCTAGCTTCTATTGAACCCCGATACGGGAAGGAACGTTTCGTACCCCAAATTACAATCACAGCAATAACAAAAGTACGGAGATTATCGAATCCTTCATGACATTAATTACATTATTATATACGGATAACAATAGTAATATGCATTACAAGAGCGGTATGTTGAAGTTTTCATGTGCGAGGAAAAGTTTGAAAAAGCGAAACGTAGTTGAGTTTTTTTAATTTCCGAGAATTGAAAGAAAACATACCGCTCGTGTATCGCACATTATTTTGTGCGAAGATCGTTTATTACATACCTGAAAGAGGAATTTCTAATTACTTGCAATGAAATCTCCATCTTGGTTTCTGTTCAATGACGGCAAATTTGGAAAACAAAAAATATCTATCTTCAACATTGTTGTTTTAAAATGTTTTCTGTGTTTACTATACTCCAGCAGGCCGTGATATACGTCTGTCTTTTTTTCCCCCCCAGTCTATAAATGCGAACTTAAAACAAACGGTAAGGTTATGTAATGATTTAGAGTTTACTTAATTTTTGCAAATATTTAAAAACAATAATTAACAGTGCTGTTTAGGTGAAATTGCAGTGGTAAGTTTACAATTTATAATTATTACTATATTGAACGTCTCTAAAAATAATATGTTAAAAGCCTAAAGCAGTAAAATCAATATGTCACTTAAGCGGCAAGACGAGGGAAATTGTTATGTGTGTTGGGTTGGGAATACTGAATGTGGAATTTTAGACTTTCCGCGAATTGGTTTCGTGCGGAAACCAAGCAAATACGCACGATCTCGCACAAAAATATATTACATTGCTGGTATTATTATTATTATTATTATTATTATTATTATTATTATTATTATTATTATTATTATTATTATTATTATGTTAAGCCGTTCAAAGCGAAGTAGTTCCATGAATTATTAGTTATAACAACAATTACAAATTACATAAATTTCAGACACCATTGAAATATTCGTCATATAGACTAGAACGCCGATGCTCAGTCACAGGTAAAATTATTTATTAGGATTTGTATTGGATTCTAAACTAGCATGGGATGAACATACTAATTTGTTAAGTATTAAACAATCAAGAGTAATTTACTTATTAAGACATTTAAAACCTTTAATACCAAAATTCTACCTCATAAATTATTACCACGCCTTTTTCAATAGTATATTATCATATGGTATTTATATCTGGGGAAATAGCAGTAGCATATCCAAGATTCTCATTCTACAAGAAAAAAGCTATACGCATTTTAACAGGGTCAGCATATGACGCTCATTAGCCTATAGACCACTATTTATTCAAGAAAAAAATTTTAACCGTCATAACGCGTTTGTGTTCGTCAGTTGTAGGGGTGGGGATTGTTGCTCTTAAGGTGGGGGTTGTTGTTTGTGTGTCATGTATTGTGATATCCAATAATGTATGGGTATTGAACTGTAATTGTATATTAAGTAACGCAACACAAACGCTGGAAATCAAGATCAGCTGTATCAGCAGTAGTTCGAGAGGCACTGAAGATGACACCAGATCGGTGTCGAAACGGGACCCGTCTGTCATAAGGTACATAACCTCTTTAAAATGATAACACTTTTAACGTTTCAACTAAAAAGTCTTAAGTTTTAAACAAGTGTTAACGTTTACATGAGACAATGACAATTTTATTGCTTTCTTTAGTTTTATTTATTTGGTTTGTTTTTTGTTGGAGTAATTTTTATTTACATGAAAATCAACGGATTGTTATGAATATTGGTATTACTTGTTGCACGAATGATTGCCGGTGGGCAGTAGGCGAAGTAAAGTATAAACACTGGATCGTATCATATAATGCAGCGTCAATGCCTCTCTCGAAATCGGCAATCATTCGTACAAGCAGTTGTACTAGCGGCAACCCTAGGATACACCCACCTGTCTACAAACATATTTGATACAACATGACGCTGAGGTAATAGTTCAATACAAAGTAGTAAATTTCATCAAAGGAAGAGCTTTGCAAACTCTTATTTTCAGCAAAATTTGTGAAGCCATGGCTTCGTTATATGAAAATATTCTTGTCATACGAAAGTAAGACGACTTTTGTGGAGTAACTGGTTGAAAAGATTTTTAAAGTTAAGAGGAGAACTTTTAATGTACCGGTACATGCAAGACGAAAATTCGGAATATACACAAATTTCCAAATTCTCATTGGTTCCTTAGATTGGTCTTCCTTGCTAATTTTTTCGAACACTTAAAGATGAAGGTACACCATTGGCCTGCAAAAACGTAGTGAAATATATATTTTTTTATATCTCAGCCATTATAACATCTAAATCAACAAAATTTTCCTTGCTTAATATACATACATCACACTTTATAAAACACTATTCAGAATATTAAAATAGCTAATAATTATCTGTAAATATAATATCAAATTCCCACAATTGTTTACAGCCGTAAACCATTTAATAAAATCTACAATTAATTAAAGTGCATGTTTCTTTCACAGAAATATTCTACAGAACTATATCAACAACATAATCTATTATTTTTTATCTATTCCTTTATGAAATATATTTTTCTTAATAAAAAATTTGAGAAATTTAATATTGAAGGTAACGATTAAGGAAAAAAAAATTTCTTGACGGAATAGGTAAAAGACTATATTGTTTACGTAGTCTTTAAAACATTCCACTAAAACAGTCATGCAGATATTTAAGTAATTGTATACTTTATTATGTACAAGGTTGTAAAAAATTACGCAAATTTGATATTACTTGTACAGTTATTTTAATATTCTGTAGTTGATATAGCGTGGTTAAATAATCAACCAAAAAATTCTTATTCGCCATGAAAGAAAACAAACTTTTATTGGGCACACTTTTGAAATTACAGTTTTTTTTTACTGTTTCTCTATTAATGAAATATTCAACTTAAAAGTATCCCCTGGTAGAGGGGAAGAGAAGGCCTGATGGCCTTATCTCTACCATTTTGCAATTCATTTTTAATTTTCAGAGAAGTCTATATTGTATCTTAAAAGTATTTATTTCAGTCACTGACTTCACAGCATATGTTTAAGGTGCTACACCTTTACATTACATATTTAAAAGACGTATGAACGTTTTCGTTGGTCTACGCCAACATCATCAGATACGAAGTACATTTCAGCAATATCAGTGCTCTCTACATAATATCTACAAATACAAAACATATTTAGTGGCATGCAAAATGAGACATATTAAAAACCAACATTGCTGTGATACACATTGACATTCAATATGACTGCCTTGATTGTCACTTACTTAAAATACACGTATAAATTACAAAAAAATATTGATTTACATATGTATAAATGCAAGTCTTCACATATGAGATAATAAAATGACATGATTTAAAAGTGATAAAAATAATAAAATATAAAACTAAGATAAAAGGTATTATGAATGTGAAGAGTTGCAAAATTACAGTAATTACATTTATTATATTCCTATTTCTGTTTTACAATAATATATATATTTCCACCATTCAGAAACGTATGTATCATGGTTTGTGTCACGTAATTATTTGAATATTTTTCAAGTTTATATGGTATTATTATAAATGCCAATGTATTATACGTTGGGTTGTTTGATGTTGATTAATGATGTATATTTGATTTTGTCGATAATGCTGTTCCTCCAATCTGGAAGTAATTGAATTCAATAAGTTGATGACTCAATTTTTAACGGATTTAACATTTAATTTGTATGATATGTTAAATGGAAGAAACTTACATGGCGATTTATTGTCGATATCCAATACTATAATTGTAATGAACGTATGGTATGGCGCAAATCAAGTATCAGAATTAACTGAAAAAGATCAAATATTGCATAAATAAATCACTACTAATGATATTGATGAAGCAAGTATATATGCACCTACACTCTTATAGTATTGTAGTGAAATGGACTGAATTTGAATGGGATTTCGGAAGGAGGGCACTATGACCCAGCATGAAGACCAGGTCTATTACGCTAACCATCAAGCTAGACGCATTCCCAAACCTACTCCGGCTGATTACACTAAAGTTCGCTACGTACTCAGGTTTCGAGCAAGCAACTCTACTCGTCCCTAGGCCAGCTGCCTCAGTTCGTCGCCAGCCGGAACGGCATTCGGAGAAGCTATGGAATGATGACGAAATGGAGAAATGTTGACGGAATGATGTGGATTCCTAATATGGGGAAACAGGAGAATCCCGAGTAAAACCTCCAACTGCGACCTTGTCCGCCACAAGAGTCAGTATGGATTTTTCAATAAAAAATTCTAGACCTCACCCGGATCATCTGTGTGAGAGGCTGAAGATCTAACCACTAAGCAAGCGCAGAGGTCTCTTAAAGTACGCTATTATAAGAATACTTCTCCTGTCTTACTTCTAAAGAAGTAAAGGGAGTAGGAATAAGGTAGGGGTATATCATCTTTAGGTTTGTATAGAGGCAGGGGCATGTTTCGCGACACAGCTTTTGGGATCACTGCCTTAAATCACGACACTACGGTGCGGAACCTAATATTTATATACTTCCATTAAGTCGTTTATATTTTAGGCACAAATACAGGGACATAATTTTATTTTTACTTCAATTTTTATTGTACCTGAGTTTTTTTAATATACTTCACTCCCGCCTCTTCTACTAGTAAATTTCAACCGTTCTCCACACAGAACCAAGGATGTGTATGCAGTGAAAGTCGCCTTACGGTCATAGTAAACAGTACTGAGTTAGTGAGTATAGTACGTTCCATAAATATGGTCGCGTTTTCCAGTGACGAAAGAGCTTTCAATATTTAATCATATTTTCGCACAGGTAGGCCTACTGTCGTCAGTTTGCCTACGTCGCATCCCGGTTTCCCCCACCCGCTTCTGCTCGCTCCTATGTAAAGACTAGTGGCGGGGCTGTCTTAGCTCTGTTAGGAATTGGAAGTCTACGTAATATTATACAACTATTTACAATAACTTAAATAAAAGGCCTCGTTAATTAAGTAACTGTCACATGATTTCCCTCCTTTCTACGTTCCTGCGACAAAACCACTTGGACGGACAACAAATAGCATGTATGAGTAATTTTATCTTTTCTGATCGGGCAGAAGTGAATATTGAATTTACATTATGTAAGGTACTCTTTTATAGAGTAAGTACAGAATTATTTCAACATGAGTTACTAGTACGAAGGACGAAACTGGTAATTGGAATTAGGTACAGTAGACTATAGTGCGATAATATGGAAAAAAGAACTGATACCTGTATCGAAATGAACGGCCACTATTTTCAAAAATGTGTCTAACTATCCATATTATGATTATTTTTCAATTTAACTTCATTCTCTATATTGTACTCTAATGTGCTGTAGACAATATAATATACACTGCATAATGAATATGTCCGAATGGATAGCTTAAAAAACACTTATTGTTAATACAGTACTGTATTTCGATTAAACAAAAACCTAATGAAAATGATCAAACTAAAACTCGCGATATTTCCTAGTTTACGTAAATGGATGAACTACTTTTCTTCCCTCCTATACCTAGTAAAGAGATTTGTTTGTGTTTTACGCAGTATCATCGAACTCCAATAGTAGAAGGGGTAGCAAACGGTGTTTCCGGTACTCAACCGTTAATCCAAAGGTATAGCCAGGTCAATATTAGAAATGTTAGTAAAAATAAAATGATGTCCCTATATTATCAGTTCCAATGTACAGTGTCGAGTGCATTATACTCGTATATTTTGTTGTGGTATTAGGCAGTGCAGCATGACTCCGGTGAGTAAACTTCTGAGCGTCAAGACTACTTGATTTACGAATTGTAGCGGAGGAGTTGATTGGGGCAAGGGTCAGGTCGTGATGCATGGTCTCTCTTTCTCTCTCTCCCCGGTACAGGCTAATTACAAAGGAAGATCACCAATCAGAAGGGTATATCCTCAATCAGGCATTACTCTCCTGCATGAAAACATCAGAACAGAAGAAACAGACATATATATGCTGAGTTTTAATCTATCAAAATATATATTTGCGATACAAATGGGATAAGAGCATTATTAGTATACGCGTGAGGAAGTTTGCACGATTCGTGTAACCACACAAATATATTAATAAGGCGTTATCACACGTATATTGTGCAATATTTTATTTACACCCGTTCCAAAAAAATACTTACAAATAATGGTCTTTATGAAACCCGGAATTTCATTGCCGCCCGCTATCGGTCCTATCCTGTGCAAGATTAATCCAGTCTCTATCTTCATATCCCACCTCCCTTAAGGGAACCAGGTAGTGATTATGGATCAAAAATACGATTTTTTATTTTTTTTTAATACTAACTTGCTCTTTAAAAAATATATAAATATCGTGGGGAGGTATTTCTGCAGATTAGCCCTTTAAATGGCTTCATTAATTTTGGCGGTGCATGTAATTCATACCTCCTTTTTTTAAATGCAGTTTTCCATAAGTTGATATTTTTTCAAACTTAAGTGCATTTTTCTCTGAAACTACTGAATCAATTTACATGACATTTTTACAGTATTTTCTGCAGCCTGTGTTCTACATAGTAGACCTATGGGTTTAAGAATATCACACACATAACATGAGAAAAAAAATATACGTATTTTTAAAAATTGCAAAAAATGTTAAACAAATTTCAATATATTTTCTGTTTCACTAGGAGTGAAATATTTAATTAAATTTTGCTTCAGAATTTACAATATACAGTACTAGATAACCTAAAAAAAATACAAGGCATAAGAGTGAAGATTGAAGCAAGTAGTGTGCACCTGAAGAATGAGGTACATTTAGCAAAGTGGAAAAACAGGTTATCAGTTAGGGCCTTTCTTTTGCACTTGGCTACGAAACTAATTAGTTGCCTTTTATATCACTGAATTCAGAATGATTGATTGTATAAGTATGGACATTTTTATTCCACTCTGAACACTGAAAGCCTAGAAATATTGAACTAAGCTTTTGTACTGAAATTTTTAATCGGATAGACATCACTACGCACTCCCCTTAAATACATTTTAATATTATCCTCCCATCTACATCTCAGCCTCCCCAAAGGTCTTTTTCCCTCTGGCCTTTCAACTAACACTCTATATGCATTTCTGAATTCGCCCGAACGTGCTACATGCCCTGCCCATCTCAGACGTCTGAATTTTATATTCCTGCTTATGTCAGGTAAAGAATACAATGCGTGCAGTTCTGCGTTGTATAACTTTCTCCATTCTCCTGTAACTTCATCCCTCTTAGCCTCAAATATTTTCCTAAGAACCTTATTCTCCAACATCCTTAATCTCTGTTCCTCTCTCGAAGTGAGAGTCCAAGTTTCACAACCATACAGAACAACCGGTAATATAACTGTTTTATAAATTGTAACTTTCAGAATTTTTTGGCAGGAAACTAGATGACAAAAGCAAAAAAAAAAAAAAAAAAAAAATAATAATAATAATAATAATAATAATAATGCTAATACGTTTAAACATTTATATTTTTTGTGAGAAGCAGAAATTTGAAGCTGTCTAGGTAGCAGTTGAAATAATGTATTTTGACGCTATAAATCCACGACAAACAAGGAAATGGCGTGGATTTTGCAACTACAGTAAAACCTCGTTAATCCTTACTAATAGGGTCATAAGTTGATCGGTTTAACGAAAGTCCGGATTAACTGAAATAACCTAAAAGAACAGTAGGAAGTACATTAAAACTCTGTTTATAGCAACAAAACACGTTTATAATGGTGTATTTAAAGAACATTGGCCTAAATACACTACACAGTACAGTAAAATGTAAAGCAATGCATACAATGCAGTACATGCTCATACTTCATACCGTTGTTTGTGTAATCGGTCATAATATTTTCTTTTGTATAGTTTAATTACTTTAATGCAAAGTTAATGGATTTTCTTTATTGTTAATACTACAGGTTTAATATTATATGGATCATATGCGGAAACTAGAAGGAAGGCAGAAAATAGGAAAGACTGGAGAATTCTGGGTTTGCAGTGAAAGATCTGCCCTTGAGCAGAACATTTTGGTGAATGAGGTGTAATATTGTAATTCCAGAGTTCTAATGTATTAAAGTAAGTCTTAAAACAAGGTACTTTAATTTTTCCAAATTCAACTTTTTTCTTAGCCTGTCAGGAAGTCCGGCTTATGGGGGTCCGGATTAACGAGGTTTCACTTTACTTCTAATAATCAAAAAAAGTCTCAATCCTCTTGTTCAGCAGGAATTAACTTCAATAACTCTGAAGACTATGTTATTAATACCTGCAATAAGTAGACCTAGATAGCATATTCACGTTATAATATAATGCTATTCTTACTTTCAATACATTTTTAAATATAGGCTACTTGATGCTATCATTCATTTCTGAAAACGACTGAGATACCAAAAACAAGTGTGGTAATGAACTTCTTATCCTACTTAAAGTGAATGACATAAGACCCTATTACGTTAAATGTGTAGATAAATGGTGTAATTTTAGCTACAGATTTAACGGAGCCGGGTTCGTTCACTGGATGGAAATGGAAATCTACAGAGTGCAGAAAAACTATAAACAGAAACCATCAGAGCGCAAAGAGGATACCAAACTATCTTAACAATGGGAGCAAAGCGTCCCAGATGCTTCAGTAAGGCGCTATATACCTCAAAACGTTTGAATCAAATACCAAGAACACTTAGTTACCCTTACATACCCCATGGATTTAATATGCAACATGCCTTAATACATGTTCAAACTCAGCCCCATTAACATTTTGGTAAGCATGACAGCGGCGCAGCAAAGATTCGCAGCAAGGATTGGTCTAAATAATTTCCGCTGCAGTCACAATACACTTGTTAATGTTGTTGGTGTGTTGTAAACTGCAACTGCACCCAAAAGTAAAAAAAAAAAAAATCGAGTGGTGTCAAATCAGGTGAACGTGGAGGCCATCTCTTTGGATCACCATGTCAGATCTACCTCTTGCGTATTAAGATGATCTCTAATTTCACAGCATGAAGAAACGTCAGTACACGCATTAAGACTGCAGCAAAAATCATTGAAACCACTCCTCCAATCATTAGGCCTTTTAGAGCGCATAAATCTTTTAACGCCGCTTTCATGATTGGAAAATGTTAATGGGCGCTCAGTTCGAACATGTATTAAGGCACGTTGTGCATTAAACCCATACAGTATGCTAAGTTAGTATTCTTTATATTTGACTAAAGCAGGTTAACGTATGTAGAGTCTTAATAAATCATCTGGGACACATCATTTCTATTCTTAAATGCTTAGTTTGGTACATTCTTTGTATTCTAAAAGTTTCTGTGTACAGCTTTTCAGCATCCTGTATGAGGCTTCCATTGAGAGGGACAGGAGAGTATCGCGAAATAATTATCGCTATATTTAAAATGATTTCAATTTGTGAAGTCTGAAGCATACGTTTTAGATCTCCAGTAGTTCCATGATAACAATATATAAATTATGATAACTTAGTCCTATACTGCTTATTTGTTTCGTAACATTTCAATTCCTTTATCATATTGAAAGTTACATTAATATTAATGCTTCATTTTCTTCATCCATTATTCAGATTACTTTCATACATCACAAAGGGTGCACATGGGTGTAATTACGAAATTCTAAACTATAAAAGCTAGATTTTTCAAATTTGTACCATAGGTGTATACTAATATAACTAAAGAACTCACAAAAATTTGTCCTTGTGGCTCTCATGGTTTACAAGTTATGGGCAAGTTTACTATTTGTAGGGGACTAATAACTCAAAAAGTCCCTTGCGTAACGATTTTCTTTTTTTCAGTCTCATAATTTGTGAATAGGCTCATCACAAATATACTTCTTTAAATAACCCTGAGTTTCAATGTAGATTCATTAGATAAGCGTCTAGAATTTTTTTAAATATTGCCTTTTGTTTTCTTAAAACTAAGAAAAAGCATTAAGAAACTGAAAGAAATAAATTTGTTGTTTGACATAAAATACTACGTAACTCCCTCTATTAAAAAAGTAGCATCACCGCTATGATATCGCCAATTTTAAAAATGCCGTAGTACTTTAAATTCCAGATGCGACACGCACAGAACTGAGAAATTCGGATTAATGTGCATTTTCATTGACTTCCGTTTTAATATACCGCCCTACTTTGATTGTTAGATACTCCTAAAGATTCACTGGTGAACCAAGAGGATTTTAATATCTTTCACTGCTGTTTTCTTACACTTACTCGAAGTCCGTGCTTTTACATTTCTACCTACATTAGATGAATTGACCGTGGGATTTCGCCTCCACATATCACAACACAACATTGACATTTAAACCTACATTACTCGGCCAGGCTGTGGGATTTTAATGACCTGGGATTTGCACAAAGCATCGCCTCCATACAAAATAACATAACACAGAACATCGAATGGACGCACTTTTATAGGGATTCGAATCTGGACAGGGATGTCACTTATAAAAGAAACGTCTAAGCGGTTGCGCACACTGTGGAAGATTTCATATAAAATTACAAAAATAATAAAACAACTTGACTTATTTCTGTGGTAGTCCGTAATTTGAAATACGATATGGTATGCCAAACTCCAATTTTCTGTGACTCCTGAAATTTTAATCCAGGAAACAGAATCGTATATCCATGAGTGAAATTTCCATTTCTCTAAAATGCTGATGAAGTGCAATTATTCTGCTTTGTATAATGAGGAGTTTTGGTATGGAAAGTTTTGAAGAATATACTTAACATTTTAATGAGAATCCTTTATCATAGGAGTTTTCCCTGCAAAATATCCTTTCCTTATATTAAACGAAAACATTTCACTAAGTTTGTATTGCCAATGATAACGCTCCCACTTGAGAAAGTTTATGGAGAAGTTTACTCATTATTTAATTAATGTCTGTGTCCAGAATATATATTTGTTTTCAATAGAAATATTTTTGTAAGATTTATCAAGTATCTGTCAACGGAACTTTGTTCTATATGTAATTTCTTGATTATTTTTTTTATTTCTAATAGTATCTTAAATTTATTCATGTGCCACATGATTACTATTTGTGTCACAGAACAACTTCATTATCTTTTTCACATCAGTCACCAACAATAACGTTTATAATACCAATGTCTCCAACAACATCATTCCCATCATCACCGCTTTAGTCAGAAACATTGTTCGTACTTATTATTATCACCAATCATCGTTGTCTTCAATCATTGTCACATTACCGACAATATATAATTATTTTAATCATCTTATCATCAACATCTTTGGCACAGAATGATTATTTTCGTCACTTTTATCTGCAATAACGTTCTTATTATCAATATTGTGCAAAACAAATCATTATGGTCATCAGAAACACCGTGATCTTTGTTGTGAATGTATAATTATTTTCAGCATCTTTGTTTTCAGCAGTTATTGTTATCTTATTTGTGGCCGTACTATAATTTGAAGGTGTTTGGATAAAGGGAGATAAATCATAAAAATGAGTTTTGAGATAAATTAGAAATTAAATTTCGAACATGTATTGCAAATAACTTTCTATACAAATAAAATACATAAACTGATACTATTATTTCGTCTTTTACCCACCGACTTGTAGAACAAACTTGCGTGTTCACCTGGGGAACAAAACTAAAAAAATTACAACTCCTTTTACCCGAACACAGTCAATGAAGACTGGACATAAAGAAGGCTTTAACTGTTAATAATTACTTATGGCTTTTGAGGAACCCGGAGGTTCATTGCCGCCCTCATATAAGCCCGCCATCGGTCCCTATCCTGAGCAAGATTAAGCCAGTATGTAATTAAACATTTTGTGATATAATTTCTGTGTATAACTTATCAAACTTTATACAAATAGAGAATTAATGTTACAATACAATGTTACGTTACAATATCATTACTACAAATATTTTCGACTTATAAAAAGTCATCTTCAGGCGTAAAACACATTAATAAATAACAAATTCAACATAGGTGACATACAATGAAAAAAGAAAAGAACACTTGTACATATTGTGAAGTTAAAACATATGTAAAACAGTTATAGAGTTACCGTACGTGAACTAGTGTGCATCTGAGCCATTTTAGCATGCAATAAAATAACATTTAATAAACTTATAATATATTGAAATAATCTTGTAATGAAGTAACCACACTGTAGTTGTGTCTTTGGATGTTATATGAACGGTTTTAGTTAAATTGTATACCTATTTTGAAGTTTAAAAAATATGTTTAAATGTTAAAAAAATTGTTGTAAAACTTAAAATATGCCTGTAATTGCCCACTAGTGACACAGTGTTCAATTATAAGTGTCTTTGGGCAATTTCCCTATTCTGCCACCTATCGATTACAAAAGAAGTCACGTCATAACCCTGATGGAATTGCATGGAGTAATAGCTTGCAGCAATACTTACATCTGGTGATCGATACCAAAAAAAAAATAAATAAATAATAATAATTTTCGACAGTGGAGATTCTGGTGGTTCTTCTCTTATTTATATGTTGCTATTTCACAACAATGGAATGACCAATCTGATATATACGTGATTAGGGGTGAAAGTATGAAAATTGTTTAGAAGCAACTTATGTTAAATCGGCCACTTTGCTTATTAATTTGATATTTAAATAATCCTCTTCACATTAATTTCTCCGATTAAACTAAATTCTCAATATTGAATCTGATCAATTTACGATGAAAGAGTAATGGAACGGAGAAAAATTCTGTCCGACGCCGGGGTGGTATCCGGTGTGGCTTAGTGGATAAAGCATCAGCATGTAGAGCTAAAAAACCCGGGTTCAAATCCCGGCGCCGGAGAGAATTTTTCTCCGTTCCATTACTCTTTCATCGTATGATGACGCAGAATATCTGCATGGAAATATCATATGTACTTCGGTACATTAAAATAATATATATGATATGCGTAAATCACTTCGTGATTTAAGACGGCACTTATTCCGTCGGATCCCGGCTAACTAGTCACTCATAACGACTGCACCTCAGCACATGTGTGGACTTCGGTCCTACTGTAAGTTCATAGACATCTATGACGTAGTGCAGAGGGCGGCCACTAGAGGGAACCCAAGAGTTGGAACTTAATCAGAGACAATTCTGTCCGACGCCGGGGTGGTATCCGGTGTGGCTTAGTGGATAAAGCATCAGCACGTAGAGCTGAAAACCCGGGTTCAAATCCCGGCGCCGGAGAGAATTTTTCTCCATTCCATTACTCTTTCGTCGTATGATGACGCAGAATATCTGCATGGAAATATCATATGTACTTCGGTACATTAAAATAATATATATGATATGCGTAAATCACTTCGTGATTTAAGACGGCGCTTATTCCGTCGGATCCCGGCCAACTAGTCACTCATAACGAGTGCACCTCAGCACATGTGTGGACTTCGGTCCTACTGTAAGTTCATAGACATCTATGACGTCGTGCAGAGGGCGGCCACTAGAGGGAACCCAAGAGCTGGAACTTAATCAGAGACAATTCTGTCCGACGCCGGGGTGGTATCCGGTGTGGCTTAGTGGATAAAGCATCAGCACGTAGAGCTGAAAACCCGGGTTCAAATCCTGGCGCCGGAGAGAATTTTTCTCCGTTCCATTACTCTTTCATCGTATGATGACGCAGAATATCTGCATGGAAATATCATATGTACTTCGGTACAATAAAATAATATATATAACTGATTAATTTAGTTTAGTAATTAATAAGAAATTGCTGTATTGAAGGACAGAGGGAGACAGCATTCTGACACTTATATTTTAAGTACACCTTCTCACATATGTTAAAAGTTGCATTTCTTACCATCCATACAAAGTATTTCATGTATATTTTTTGTAACTTCGTTGAATGGAAAAGAAGACATTATTTCCTTAACTCTGTCAGCCAAAATGAAATTTTACTACTACTACTACTACTACTACTACTACTACTACTACTACTACTACTACTACTACTATTTTTACTACTACTACTACTACTACTACTACTACTACTACTACTACTACGACCATTTCTCCATTATGTAGTTTAAGAGGGACTTTGCTGAAGAACAGTAAACTAACAATAACGTTTGACATGTGAAATGATCGTAGTTTTTCCTTCTCGACTGCTTGTCTAGCTCTCTACATGTTTCAAAGCCCACTTTGTTTGAAAACAACTTCATTCAATTTGAAAGCCATAGTTTCCTTCGCGGAAATATTTTTAAACAAAACAATGTCGTAATGAGTGCGTTTCTGTAGCGTAAACTCGACCGGTGGTGTCGGCACGTAATGTCTGGAATGTTTATTGAAGCTGTAGTACCACTAGTTCTCTCTCTCTCTCTGTCTCTCTTTCTCTTTACTCACGCTATTTCGCTCTCTCTACTCACGCTATTTGGCCTCTTCTAGTACAAACAGCTTGCACACACGCCACAGTACAGACACGTTTCCCTCATTCATTTTTTTCTCTCCCTTCTGCATTACACAACGCTCTTTCAGGAAGAAAAACTCCTTTGATACTGTACGATTCACGCATGGATATCGAATGGGATATAAAAAAGACGGACTTTAGATAGCCTGCGGTCATGTCTATGCATCTATGAAATGTTTGTGTGCTTTTATCTTGAGATTCCGACTTTGTAATTATTCAACTGGAATTTGAAAGTGGTTGTATTGAAATGCAGTTTTCTTATTCAAGCGCCAGACATGCGTTTCCTGTTAACTGTGTGTTTCATCAATACTTTTCAGCCTTCATTTTAAATGTTTTGATTTTAAAATTTCCTTCAATTCACTATCTTTTGAATTCAGAACATTTTTCACATTTGAAGACTTCTCCGAAAAAATAATGCATCATTAAATTAATGAAATATGTAACTTGATTAGAAAAAGTAATTTTAAAGCATTCATTTATATCAGCTGTGGCGAAAATGCGATCGTGCGCCGAGCCACTGTGTAACCTGCAACGTGCATAGCACCTATGGAGGGAGGCGGACAATCGAAGAGGAAGTGAAGCAGCTGTCTGACTTGTTAACGGATTTTCATTTTCCTTACGTCAAGCACATAAATATAATTTTATAGAGTTACAAATTAATGTTTAGTACGTGTAACGAAGAAAGAAATGAACAAGAAAACATAGGACACATTATCACAACCTAAAATTAACTGTCTTCAGAATGTCTCTGCGACAGAATTTCAAAATCAGGAATTATGTCACTTACTGCCAGTCATAGTTGATCAGGAAGGTATTTGTCTGTCAGTCGTGATCTAAATTTGGTTTTTACTATTTTCATTGTTGAAAATAATTTTTCACAAACGTAAGTTGTAGCGAACATGGCTTCAAAAGAGCAAGCGAAAGAACGAAGCTTCGGATATTTATTTTTTGGCAAAGATTTGTCAAGTGCTTAAATCTAGCTTTCATTTAACATCACATTGTAAATATGGGAGTTTAAATTGAAGATCTAACGCATTATTCGTACATCTGCTGAAAAAGGATCGACGTACAGAGATGATAATAATAATAATAATAATAATAATAATAATAATAACAACAACAAAACAACAACAACACTTACGGCCAGTTTTTCCAAGTAATGTTTAATTTGGCTTAACAAATGTTAAATTAACAGCTGGTTTATTTTTAACGTTTTGATAAGATGTTTTCCATTTTTCCAACATAATTTTGTTTAAAATAACCAACACTTAACTTTAACTGTCGTTAATACTATTCTAACTACTCAACAGAAATTGGTAATGATTTTGCATATATAAGACAACTTCTTATTGGCTGACATTATTATTTAAATTCTGTACTGTAGAGTAAGTCATGAAACATGTGTAAAATCGTAACCTGTTACAGTAGCCATGATTCATACAGTACAGAGAGTTGATAAATGAAAGTTGCATTGACTACTATTGAATAATAATAATTATTATAAGTATGGTTATATTTTATAATGCTAAATATGAATTTCTGTTTAGAAAAATCTCAGCATTGTGACCACCAGGTGACAATAATTACACGAATGTGTGTGTAGTCAACTGTACACAAATCCCCGAGGAGAATTCCGTATCATATAAAATTCTCTAATTGTGGCCCATGTATAAATTATATGTAATTTCGTTCTAAAGAAGTAATTGCTGCTGAAACATTTTATTATTTACTCACTGCGTATTTTGAAGTACTATTGACATCGGCTATAGTTGAAGAGCCAGTAACATAGAATCTAGAGTTAATAGTAGCTGGTGAATTGGAACAAGTGGCCTATTTCTGTTTGTAGGATATTCAAATCTGACTTCAATTTCTTGCCACGTTGAGATCGCACAATTCCTCAATATTAAATGGATAATAGCTCAGTATCGAAATAAGCGTCAGTATGATAATCAGTTGACTTATAAAGATTATCTTCCCTATATTAATATTCCAAAATATCTTTTAAATTATATATTATCAGTCTTATGGCCGGTTTCACAAAGCTTCATCAAGGTTTTAATGATTCATTAATTTATTTACTGGTGCATTAAATCATTTTTATATCTCACCAAGCATCTTTAGCCTAACGAACCAGTAAAACTATCATTAAATTTAGTGATAGAAATTTCCGTCTTTAAATTTTTAATTATTCATTAGTTGCAATATAAAATGGCGGAACGTTTCGACGCAGAATTGTTATATCTGAAACTGCTTGAAAATTAAGAGTCAAATGGAGATAATGTTAACCATTTAAAAACCGATCATTTTGAAAATTTGAATGACACAAAAATTCACAAAAGATACCGCGTCACGAAGATCGTGGTCCGGTACTCAAAATTTTAGAAGAAACTGATCATAGGTTAGAATATCATAAAAACGGCTGAGACAGAGCTGAAACTAGTCAACTAAGTAACATACAACTGAGTTTTATTTTAAGACATGAAAGTGATTATTATAACTACATACCGGTACCTAAGAAATATTAGTAAATTAATACAAAATGTGCATTCAAACATAACAAAACTTAATTGGTATATTGACTTTCATTTATTAGAATTATATTATAGCTAGCGATAAGATATGTTTGCACTGGTTTTAAAACAGAAGCGAAAGAGCTGGATTCTTGGATTTTATAATCGTTTTCTTTCCGATGGAAATTTAATTTTCCAGCAGGATAATCCCCCGCGCACACCGCCATAAACGTTCAAAGACGGTTCACGGAAAAGCATGAAAAAGAGGAGGATTGACAAATATCAAGACATCCCACCTCAAAATCCAGATCAGTTCTGGGATCAAGTTCTGGCTACCTGGAAAGATTTCGCTAAGGATCAGAGCTATTTCCGCGATCTGGTGGACTCAATGCCCCGAAAATGCCAGGCAGTGATAGACGCCGGTGGCATTTGGATGAAGTATTAGATCCACATGTGTATTTATTTTATTTTTCTTTAATTTGTTTGTTTATCTTTGTTTTATTTCGGGAAGAAAATTGATCTCCCAAGAGTTTTTTAAATTCTCCTAGTGGAGCCAGAGTTGCGAAATAATTCGTTCCACTATACAAAATTAAAAAAAAAATGAAGGAATGTAACATGTATAAAAATTAGTTACGTTAATAAAAAAAAGGTTGTCACCGGGAATCGAACACGGGCCCCTAGGATGGCACGCCAACTCGCTACTGAATACTCCATCGAAGAATCATGACATAGCCAGCGCGACGATGTATATATAATTTCTCAGCTTGAACTCTACGGAGACAGCGCACATATAAATGTACTCGTGTAAATATTTTAATGTTCAGTACTAGTTAATGTTTCATTTGGACTGATTTACTGAAGCTTGGTGAAACCGGCCCTTACTGCACACATTCCTCAAAGAGAAACATAACATGTTATTTTCACAACTTTTGTCTGAACAGCTGTGGTGTTATCTGCCATGTTTAACTGTTTGTTAAATGAGTTAACGGCCTGAAATCCTACATTTAAAGTTAACAAACGGTTAAGAATCTGTTAAGCCAAACTGGTGTTGAACAAATGGAAAAACTGTATTTAATAAACTGTTGAAGGTTTAACAGTCGTTAAGTGTGCTAACAGTACTTGGACAAACCGGCCATTAACCTTTTAAAGTTTCATTAGTAACATGTAGCAACTTATAATTCCGTTTTATGTCATACAACCGTTTTCCTCGTAATACTTGTGAACAAATCATATGGGTACATTTAATATTCTCATCATATTGTCAGCAAAAAAATTCATTCTCCCATCCTACTTGAAACTTTCGTTCTTGTAGAAGTACATGGTTTTGAGAGAGACATTGCGACGATACGACACTCGCAGGTCAGAGACAAATACAAATGGAACGGAGTTTGACTCCAGTGAGAGAGGGTGGGGGTTGTGGAAGGTTGGCAGCAAGGAAAATGCACAGCTATCATTGCGAACCACAATGTGCTCGCGAGTCACATATTCGCCACGGCGATGGATAAAATTGCATCCTTGATTAGTCAAATGGTTCAGCCAGTAAATATAGGCCTAATGAAATATGCCCCTGAAATTATTTTTCTTTCGTCTGAAACATGAATTAAAGATTCCTTGATTGCACACTTATTCCGGGGAGGTCTTCATTAAGATCTCATCAAGGAAGTGACATTGGTAGCAATTGCCTTCATAGTATGAACTTTATTGTTTTAAGAACATTTCATACATTCATTGTCACCTCCAATGTTGCCAGAATAGCGAATTCCATTGTCAGAAACAGTGATGGAGACTGATATTTACAGTAAAACAGTAGTTGATAGTCCCTATTTTTTTTCCAGTGTCTAATTTTCATATACGGGACAAAAACATGTCCCAAAGACCCGTTTCGGGACTACGGGACACATTAACAAAAAGACAACGTTCCCCTATTTTACGGTACATATGGGAACCCAGGGTTTAGTATAGACAGTGATGTCAAGGTCAAGAACATGTGAGACGGTTCTGCGTGCTATCAAGTGCTCACTGGTTGCATTACGGACAGCAGCAGTGAATAAAAAGGGGTGAGCAAAATAAACTCTATTTCCCTATTACTGCAAGATGAATTAAACTGTTTTTAAATAATAGATAACGTGTTACATTCATACAAGGCAGCAAGAAATCAATGAATTATAAAATAGTAGGCTACAATAAATAACATACATAGCTTCTGCTTAACTTTATACTTATATAGTTTCAGATAATAGCTAGAATATCATTAATTTTTATGTAATTATCTAATAATCCAACTAGTATAAAAACACTGTTTTCCTGTTTTAAACTTACCAATGCAAAAGTGAAATAAATTACAGGACATTGTGCATATTAAAAAATGAAATAATAGGCCTGCAACAAATAATAAAGATAGTATATTTTCTTTGACGTTTCAAATGGGCAGAGCATGTAGCACGTATGGGCGAATCCAGAAATGCATATAGAGTGTTAGTTGGGAGGCCGGAGGGAAAAAGACCTTTGGGGATGCCGAGACGTAGATGGGAAGATAATATTAAAATGGATTTGAGGGAGGTGGGATATGATGATAGAGATTGGATTAATCTTGCTCAGGATAGGGATGAATGGCGGGCTTATGTGAGGGCGGCAATGAACCTCCGGGTTCCTTAAAAGCCAGCAAGTAAGTAAGTATATTTTCTTTATCTTAGCGGTTTTAGATAATGTGGACTACCTAATTAATTGCTATGTAACTGTTACATACTTATTAATGTAATTATTATATGAACAGCACACTGGTAAAACAAATTTAAATTCTGACTTCTCGTCTAATATAGGAATATTTTTTCTTGTTTTTGCCGACACCAACCTTATGTCCGGCGAAATTATGTTTCCTGCAACATGACGTATCATCTGATAATCTTGATCTTAGTCCTGGTTTTGTGAAGTTCTTAAGTGCTCACATACCTGCTTACTGCCAAATATATAAATAATTTGCGCCGCAAATATTCGTATCCTGGATATATTACCCGGCAAAGCGACTTCCAACTTGTCCCTGTTCACAAACCTTTTCTTGGTTTAACCAAAGGACATCACAATGGTAAGGAACATTGTCAAACTGAAAATCTATGGACGACGTATCTTTACAATTTTTAGACAGAATTCGTAAAGAGTCTACGCTATTAGCATCATACTCTTTTTGTACTTTATTCTGTAAACTTAAAATGCATTGCAGTGAGAAAGAATCTCTACAGTATATTAAACATATATTTATTACTATTTAATGCCAAGAAAACAACAAAGTTCCAATACATCATTATGTACATAAATTAATAATTTCAGACTTTTCACATTGCGTTTCTTTGTAGCTAAATGCTTTACATATATCAGGCAAAGAACATTATCTCCTCTTTCATTTATAAGAAGTCAAGAGTCCAGTCAGCCTAAAACTTACTGAACGACTTCTTCCTCAATGTACAACCCTTGAGTTCATCAGTGACTTATACCTGCGTGCCATACGTGCTCTGAACAGCGCATACGGACGATGAGGCACGCTTGCGCTCTGATTGACATCACTAGTCTAGAGGAATTCTCATATTGCTGATTTTTATCGGACTGTATTCATTCATTCATTCGTAGAGTGAATCGGGGGAAGATGCCTCACTTTTTTTTTATTAAAATTTACGATACTGTTCATTTAGTTTTGAATTTCATATTGAAATATCAAAGTCTGGAAGGTATTTTGAAACTATATTTTTGGTACAAAACAGAAAACATTAATTACCTTGGTTATAGATACAGGTTTTCTTCTTACCTACACTATAGGCATCCTTCCCCGATAGTCTAGTAAGATGGCAAATACAATTAATACAGTTACTGATATATGCATTTTACCTGAACTTGGTTTGATACATGTAGATAACAAAAATGACTTAATCTGAAGCTCACTGACACTTTCTCACTCGTTTATCACTACTTAACAACAAAGTCATTGCACATATTTTATTGTCGTTTGCAAGACTGGTGAAATCACTTCTTACACACACAGTGAATTCAGTATGTTATATTTTTTTGTCATTCTTTTTTTTTTAGGCGGCGTTTAATGGTACGGTAAAGAATCCCGTATATAGCGATGCTCTAAAACAGTTTATATCCCCTGTTCTAACATGTTCCATTGCAAGTTGAACACTGTCCTCAATCCACTGACTTCTATCAGAGGACCTTACGTAATGTTTACGCATTCCCTGCAAAAATTTGCCATCTTACCCCGAAAAAAATATCGAGCATCTTCCCCAAGTATCGGGGTAAGATGCCTAGTGCTGTGACGCAACCTAAGATGGCGGAACAAGGTCGTTGGTTGTTAACAATATAAACTTTAGAACCTTTACTACAATATCCATTACAAATGTTTGGCAGTTATTGCGAATTCAACGATGTATTAAAATTTTAACATACCTTTGCAATTATTTTATAGCAGAAAAATTAGCTGTTTTTTTGCTTTTCTTCTTTTCACAAAAAGTACACGTGGCAAAATGAGTTAGCTTCCACTCTACAGACATTCAACTGTCTCAGTGAACATGAGAACATGCGCGTGGCGTTCTCTCTTGGAAGAATGTTAAACTACAAAGAAATAAGTGTCTTCCCCCGATAGTCATCTCCCCCGATTCACTGTAGTATACTGGCCAAGGGCAGTCTTTCACTGCAAACCCAACATTCTTCAGTCTTTCCTATTTTCTGCCTTCCTCTTTGTCTCCGCATAAGGTCCAAATATCTCAATGTTGTCTATCATCTGATATCTTTTTCTGCCACGAACTCTTCTCCCACTCACCATTCCTTCCAGTGTATCCTACAGTAGGCAGTTTCTTCTCAACCAGTGACCCAGCCAATTCCTTTTCCTCTTGTTGTTTATTTAATGTTAGTTATGTTTTAACGACTATTGCCACAATATCTTTACGCAATAAAATAAATAAATAAATAAATACATAAATAAATAAATAAATAAAAAGTGCTGGATCATAATAAACCCATCTAAAAAATTGAAATCTAGCTTAAAAAACTCCCATGATCTCAGTGAGAAGAATCCATCTATGATAACTCAGGACATTATCCTGTGGAAGGGCTCAAACTCACGATCGTGACGTACATGTGATGCTAAATATGTGTTTTATCAATTGCATATGGCGATGTAATTACATAATTACAAGAAGTCCATTTTGCTTGCATAAAGTATAAACGATGCTGTAACATGCAGCGAAGGCTGAATTGACTTGATGAGAAGTTGGGGAGTTGGTAGCAGTCATTTACCCTGATTGGTTGGCGAGACTAATCAACGTGCGGCCTGCTCAACAGATGTAATTGTGAGGGCGGAAACTATCAAGAATAGCGCAGATTTATGAGCTTCGTTGTATGCGAAACAAAAGAGAGCCCCCAACAATAGAGATTCTGTTTGCAGATATCCATCAGTTGTTTCTAGTAGCTTTCAATTGATCTAGCTATCAGATACACATACATGGAAAGTAACATTTCAGTTCTGCTGATTAAATAAAAACAATGTCTCAAATGAAATATAAGAGTTTAGCTATTTTAATTACTTTCGACGTAATATAAAGCATTTGGCTCATAATTTTTATCTCCTTTATTATTCTGTCTCTTTGTTTATTCGATTCGATAGAAGTATCAGGATATTTAATTTTAATGGGAGCACTTTCGCTACCGGAACTTAACCAAAATAATAATAATAATAGGCCTAATAATAATAATAATAATAATAATAATAATAATAATAATAATAATATCCTCAGTGGTGTTGCATTACCCACTAAATTTTCCGAAGTTCTTTATTTGGAATCGAATGGAATTTAAATGAGGGGGGCACGGATGGCCCAGCACTGCGACCTGTAAAAATCTATTGCGCTAACCCTCGATATGGAATGAGTTGCGTGCCACAGATCCCCTACGCGCACCAACCCAACCACATCACTTTCTAACAACCGGTTCCTACAGCCAACAGTAATCCATACACCATTCCTCCTTCGACAACTTCCCCCAAGGCCCCCCTGTCGGTCCGTGGCGAAACTCCTCCCCCGAGTAGGTCCGCCTCGGGTGCTCGTTGCAGAAGCCATCCAACGTCGTTTGGCTACATTCCACGGAGGCCGGTCGAGAGAGCCAGTATCCTGGGTGGCCGCCTGTAGAGTGATCTGAAAAACCAGAAACGGGATGATGAGGAAAGAATCATGGGGAGGAAAGGAAGTTGCGAAAATGAGTGGGGTTCCAGTCGCCTGATAGAGTTACCTGATACACATCCATAGGAAAGAGGGGGAAAAACACCGAAAAATCTTCACCCAGGCAACTCGTCCTGACCGGGAATCGAATCCGGGACCGCTAGGTTCGGAGTTAGACTCGCTAATCCCTCAGCCACAACGGTGTACAAATTCTTTATTTAGTTTCGATTATTCACAAATTCCCACGTTATAAAATTAAAATTAAGCTACTTAACATAACGAAGAGGATATGTTTACATGTTATTGATTCAAACAGCCCCAAAGACTGCGGAGGAGATGATTCTTTAGATATTCCAGTTACAAACTTGTTTGTCTCTCACAATATTAAATAGCTTTTGGGATTAAATTGGTAATGAGAAAGGAATATAATTATATTTAATACTAAATACAGTATTTTCTCGAATATCCGACGCCCTCGAATAAGCCGCGCATTCCAATTTAAAAAGGCAAAAAATAAATAAATAATACAGCAATAAAATAAACTCAAATTACAACAATACCTTGAACAAATGCATTAACGACAGATTGAAAAAAAAAAACAACACAAATAGGGCCTACAGTTCTTTTAACATAAAAAAATACATGCATTTTATCCTGGAACAGGAACACTATGACTAACCAAACTTTATCACAGTTGCTCAAAATGAGAATAAAAAATGTCCCAGTCTATTAAGAAAATAGTCCATTGCCTTTCTCGCAGTTATATGACTGATCTGTTCCACGTCGCATCTACAATGAAGTGGGTATTGTTCAGCTGTGAATGGTTCTCATTTTGAGCATCTGTGATAAAGTTTGTTAGCCATAGTGTTGTCTTTAGTTTTATGACCTACTCAACATGATTTTACATACTTATTTCTCTCAAGTTTGAAGTCTACGAAAGAAGTTTAATACATAGTTGAGAGACGTAAAAACCGATGGATGGGAAAAATTTCTATACAATCATACGTAAAATTTAATGGAGATTCGGAATATGTCAATTTTAATATAGAGTAGGCTATCATTATAAAAATTAACTTTACTGTCACATTCTGTATACCTGAGAACTAACTTTTTTGGACCAATAGTATGATATTATATGGTTAATCGCCAACAGCTTTTCTATAAAACATTTTTTTTTTTTGTGAAATTAAAATTTAAGAAGTTATTAGCAATATTCTATTCTTACTGTTCACTCTATATACTGTATGTCGAACATGGAGGTGAAATACCAAAAGAGAAAGATTCGATATAAAGCTATAGATTGAACCTTAGCGTAGCTCAGTGGTTAGAACGCCCAGTGCATTGACGTTGACTTTGGTTCTGCTGCTGGGACTTTAAGACTGTAGGTTCATAGAATCCAAATTTTAATTCAAATTTATTTTTATTTTATTAATTAATTTATTTATTTATTTATTTATTCATATTTTTATTTTTCATTTAAAACATTACACTTGAGCTACATTAGGCATTGCAGTTCGAAAGAGCAGAAGCTCGGGCGCATTTCACATCAGTTATACAAAATATATCACAAAATTAAGAGAATTCATTGAGCACAAAAACATTAATTTACGGTAAAATACATACAGCATGTAATAATACTTAGTTTCTTACTTACTTACTTACTCACTTACTTACTTACTTACTTACTTACTTACTGGCTTTTAAGGAACCCGGAGGTTCATTGCCGCCCTCACATAAGCCCGTCATTGGTCCCTATCCTGAGCAAGGTTAATCCAGTCTCTACCATCATAACCCACCTCCCTCAAATCCATTTTAATATTATCTTCCCATCTACGTCTCGGCCTCCCTAAAGGTCTTTTTCCCTCCGGCCTCCCAACTAACACTCTATATGCATTTCTGGATTCGCCCATACGTGCTACATGCCCTGCCCATCTCAAACGTCTGGATTTAATGTTCCTAATTATGTCAAGTGAAGAATACAATGCGTGCAGTTCTGTGTTGTGTAACTTTCTCCATTCTCCTGTAACTTCATCCCTCTTAGCCTCAAATATTTTCCTAAGCATCTTATTTTCAAAAACCCTTAACCTATGTTCCTCTCTCAAAGTGAGAGTCCAAGTTTCACAACCATAAAGAACAACCGGTAATATAACTGTTTTATAAATTCTAACTTTGACATTTTTTGACAGCAGATAAAAGCTTCTCAACCGAATAATAACAGGCATTTCCCATATTTATTCTGCGTTTAATTTCCTCCGAGTATCATTTATATTTGTTACTGTTGCTCCAAGATATTTGAACTTCTCCACTTCTTCAAAAGATAAATTTCCAATTTTTATATTTCCGTTTCGTACAATATTCTCGTCACGAGACATAATCATATACTTTTTCTTTTAGGGATGTACTTCCACACCAATCTCTTTACTTGCTTCCAGTAAAATTCCCAATATATGATAAAATACATACAGCATGTAATAATGTATACAAATATAAAATACAAAAGTATATGAATATTAGAGTATCAATTTTAACTCAGCACAAAAGAAATACAAAACAATTAAATAATTAATGTAATTTATTTCCTAAATCTATGTGTGTTAAGTGTACTTAGTTCAGGGCAAGTTCTAATTAATGCTGGAGTAATATTTTATTTTGTCAGCGTCACGAAATTAAGGGACCTTTGTGTATTTGCATTATTTCCACTGTAACACGTCACTTTCCCAACTAGATGGCTTTTTCTGTGTAAGTTCTCATCACTTAACTAAATTACGAAGACAGAAGTTTCCGTACTGATAGATTGGACTGCGTCACTACCTCGCGCGATGCATCCCGTGTCCTGGGCTCATGTTTTCAGAGACTTCCTAATGACATAAAATATTTCAATACGGATACTTAGAAGGCCCTCCCCGAGGTATGTTGGACGTCATTACTTTGTATCCAATGTTTCAAGCTAAACTCTAGGTGCGAAGTTAGCGTCCGCTAGGGTTGCCACCCTTCTGTCCCCTATCCGTCTGCAGACAGATACGCGGCAATTTGAAACTTATGCGTAACTTTGAAAGTCATCGTTTCCGAGAGCGGTTTTCCACTACCCCGATCGTAAATGTCCTTTCTCCACAAACTTTACTCTAAATGGAAAGGGACCATATCAAAACGGGACATATGGCTGAAGACTTAGCTTGAAACAGGGGAGCTATGGCCAAGAGGGGGTTGCTCAAAGTAATAGGAAGGGGTAAGGGGTTGTGACGAGACAAATCATCGCCAGAAGCAATTAATTAAACTCCGACGAGAAGGAAATTGGGGTGGTGTTAGTGAGAAAGGATTTGAGGGGGGACTCGGAAAGGGGTGGAAAGGAAGAAGGTTTTAGCAGGGGAGGTGCATGGAGAGCGTTTGGGTAAAGGGAGGAGGGTGGAGGTGCAAAGACCTGCACATCCGGTAATCAGCTTAACTGTTAGCTATCATCTGAGGCTCCGTGATTAGACACAACTCACTCGCGCTGGCCCAACTTTTCGTCAACCTAAGAGTCCTTTCACCTTCACTCTGTCATCCCGTCTTCTCTTTCTCTCTCCGATTCGCAAACTCTTCTTCCTGTGACCTTAATTTATACCAGAATTGATGGGTAAAGTGGTTCCAGTTAGACTTCTAAATTGAAGCCTAAAGGGCCAAGTGACGCTGAATTCACATTTCAGTTGGAACTGTTAGTTAACTGCGAGTCCATTTCGGAGTAATGAGTGACCACTCACAGTCGTTAGCTGCGACAGCTGTTATTCATGAAGAAGAATAGTCTCTCACCAGCAGTAACAAACTACATCTTTACTGTGTGAAAGAATGCGAGTAAAAGTTCATGGAGTAGCTTCCTATCTGAAATATAAGGTTAATCAATATAAGAGATTGCTCATAAAATCCACAGAAAACTCTACAAGCTGTAAAATTTACGAAAATGATAACTATTTCATAGTGTAAGTGAAGGTATTAACGCCGTCAATCCTAAAAAAGGCTTACTGATCAAAAATACGGACAATAAAATTCATTTTTTAGATATTGATCATTTGTAGCCTCTCCTGTGGAAAGTACGTTTCAGAAGTTGTAATTGTGACAAGGTTTTACAGCAATATACTTACTTACTTACAAATGGCTTTTAAGGAACCCGAAGGTTCATTGCCGCCCTCACATAAACCCGCCATCGCATCGGTCCCTTTCCTGTGCAAGATTAATCCACTCTCTATCATCATATCCCATCTCTCTCAAATTCATTTGAATATTATCCTCCCATCTACGTCTCGATAGCGCTGGCCTTCTATGCCCAAGGTTGCGGGTTCGATCCCGGGTCAGGTTGATGGCATTTAAGTGTGCTTAAATGCGACAGGCTCATGTCAGTAGATTTACTGGCATGTAAAAGAACTCCTGCGGGACAAAATTCCTGCACATCCGGCGACGCTGATATAACCTCTGCAGTTGCGAGCGTCGTTAAATGAAACATAACATTTAAACTTTTCTACGTCTCGGCCCCCCCCCAAAGGTCTTTTTCCCTTCGGCCTCCCAACTAACACTCTATATGCATTTCTGGATTCGCCCATACGTGCTACATGCCCTGCCCATTTCAAACGTCTCGATTTAATGTTCCTAATTATGCCAGGTGAAGAATACAATGCGTGCAGTTCTGCGTTGTATAACTTTCTCCATTCTCCTGTAACTTCATCCCTCTTAGCCCTAAATATTTTCCTAAGAACTTATTCTCAAACACCCTTAATCTCTGTTCCTCTCTCAAAGTGAGAGTCCAAGCTTCACAACCATACAGAACAACCGGTAGTATAACTGTTTTATAAATTCTAACTTTCAGATTTTTTGACAGGAGACTAGATGACAAAAGCTTCTCAACCGAATAATAATACGCATTTCCCATATTTATTCTGCGTTTAATTTCCTCCCGAGTGTCATTTATATTTGTTACTGTTGCTCCAAGATATTTGAATTTTTCCACCTCTTCGAAGGATAAATCTCCAAATTTTATAGGCTCTATTTTCATTTCGTACAATATTCTGGTCACGAGAAATAGTCATATACTTTGTCTTTTCGGGATTTACTTCCAAATCTATCGCTTTACTTGCTTCAAGTAAAATTTCCGTGTTTTCCCTAATCGTTTGTGGATTTTATCCTAACATATTCACGTAATCCGCATAGACAAGAAGCTGATATAACCCGTTCAATTCCACACCCTCTCTGTTATCCTGAACTTTCCTAATGGCATATACTAGAGCGAAGTTAAAAAGTAAAGGTGATAGTGCATCTCCTTGCTTTAGCCCGCAGTGAATTGGAAAAGCATCAGATATAAACTGGCCTATACGGACTCTGCTGTACATTTTACTGTTTCTTATTCTTCTTCTTCTTCTTCTTCTTCTTCTTCTTGGTATGGTAGATACACTGCATATTATCTAGAACAGTGATCGCCAAAAGCTGTGTCACGACACATGCCCCTGCCTCCACTCAAGCGTAACCATGGCATCATACCCCCACCCTCTGTTTACAGAATTCTCTTCGATATAAGTAAAGACATTTATCAGCAGCGGACGTACACATGTAATGTTATAAGTGTATAGGATAATATGTTTCGATTTATTTTCGAGAACAGATAATAAGTAAAAATCTTAATTTTAAGCAACATGGGAGGAAAAGTATTTATTTTGTGCAGATGGCAAAAATATGAGATACTTAATCTGTAAGCGTATACAATGCACGTTGTCATTATTCTTCTTTTTATGAAGACTACCACATCCTTACCTCTAACTTGAATATTTCATTAATAAACGAACAATAAAAAGTATCGGCTTCTATGTCTTAATCGGGGTAAAATACTTCCACGTTTTTTCTCGATGTATGTAGTGTAATTTGAATATTTCATTAATAAATAAACAATAAAAAGTATCGGCTTCTATATCTTAATCGGAGTAAAGTACTTCGACGTTTTTTTGAAGTATGTAGTGTAATTTACAACTTCGTGATCACCCTGGTACGTTTTTCGAATTTCAAATATCTGCTTATGTAAAGTGCACGTTCATTTTATGGAAAATAAGAAAATAAATTTATTTTATTTTATTAATAATACAAAAATAATAAATAGGAGGTAAGAGTAATGGAACGGAGAAAAATTCTCTCTGGCGCCGGGATTTGAACCCGGGTTTTCAGCTCTACGTGCTGATGCTTTATCCACTAAGCCACACCGGATACCACCCCGGCGTCGGACAGAATCATCTCAGATTAAGCTCCAACTTTTAGATTCCCTCTAGTGGCCGCCCTCTGCACTACGTCATAGATGTCTATGAATAGGAGGATAAACAATTAACATGGAAAAAAGTGTGGACTATGTAGTTAATAAGTAGAAGAACATTATATTGCTTTTGTCTTTTGGTCACAGTCAGTCTCTGCATTGTTATTCACTGCATTGCCTAAGGAGATACCCACTCCACCCCTCTCCTTGCGTTAGTGGTGTGCGGGTTGCATTTCTATTACGTCACAATTCCGTGGTGTTGGCAATCACTGATCTAGTACATGGATCACTCTGTACCTTTCTTCGAAAGAAAGTCTTGCTAATAATTGTAATAATAAAATTGTTTAAAATCGATCGTCCTCCATTGCATTTGAACTTAAGACCCTCAATCTATTCATAACCGAACACGTAAATCCCGACAGTCTAACTTGGCATGCGTGTATTCATAAACACATCAAATGAGCAGAAACAAGCAGGCGGTTAATGTTACTAATGACACGAGGTGGGAATCTGAATGTCTGGTTAATAAAATGTACATGTTACGTGCATCGCTCAGTAGCGTCGAGGGTGCGGTGAAAGGGGGAAGTGAGAACAAGAGCGCGTGGGAGGGGATGCCCCTGCAGTTGTAGGCAACATGCACAACGCAGGAAGTCCGGTCTACTCTGCCCCGAGCTCTGAGTACTGGCCGAGAAGGTTATAAATGACACAGACCAAATGACTTATAGTTCAGACAGAGAGAAAAATGTAGGGTCTTTCACCTTGTGCATACAGGGCTGTCAAACTTTCGGCCCCTGCATATCCTCACAGCCATTCATGTTGACAATGACGATGAAGTAGTGGTGTCAAGGACAGATACATGTAGCTGTAGCGTAAATGATGTTACGGTAACATGCCATCAGACTCTCAGTGCCTCTGCTGGAAAGTCATGGTACTATGTGCTTCTGGTGCAGTCGAAATGGCCCAGTCCAGGGCAGAAATGGAAAGGTAATAGGGATATCTCATGCGAAATTTTACCGTTAGATGGCAGAAGCGTTCCATGCGGCACAACATGTTTTAGGGCTATATTATGTCTTATTTATTTATTTATTTATTTATTTATTTATTTATTTATTTATTTATTTATTTATTTATTTATTTCATCAATCTTTGTTCACGTCATGGCGGATTATATGTGTTCCAGTTCGTAATCCGCCATCACTCTCCGTACAAAATATTACAAAAACTAATACATATTGGACCTATAAGTATCCTCTATTCACCACAATAATAATAATAATAATAATAATAATAATAATAATAATAATAATAATTTATTTATTTAGAATATTAACGTGCAAAACAACAGCACAAGGCCAATTACAGTTTAGCACGATACAGAACAAAACAAAACAACAAATGATGATGAGAATGAATGATAGAAAGTGGCAATGAGATGAAATACAAACAATATAATAGTCTACATCGGTAATTGATCAAATGCAACAGAATAGAATAGCATAAATAATTATAAAATTAGTACAATGAGATAATTGAAATAATGGAATAGTCTACATTAATCAATTGACCAAATGCAACAAATAAATGGACAAATAACTATTAAAATTAGATCAGTGAGTTAATTAAAAAATGAAGCCTGGAATAATATGAGTAATATTGTAAGATATGCAATTGACAGGAATAGTATGATACATATCTTAACAAATGGCATTATTAATAATACTGACATATAAACTCAAAGATATACTACACATTAAATGGATCCAAGTTGAATCCATGCAAATTAGCATATTTAATACATCTGCAGACCGGAGAGAGATTTATAATAATAAACTAACAAGTATAGCTTTGCTCTAATAATAAACTAACAATAAGTATAGCTCTTCCTCTAATAATAAACTAACAATAAGTATAGCTCTTGCTCTAATAATAAACTAATAATAAGTATAGCTCTTGCTCTAATAATAAACTAACAATAAGTATAGCTCTTGCTCTAATAATAAACTAACAATAAGTATAGCTCTTGCTCTAATAATAAACTAATAATAAGTATAGCTCTTGTTCTAATAATAAACTAATAATAAGTACAGCTCTTGCTCTAATAATAAACTAATAATAAGTATAGCTCTTGCTCTAATAATAAACTAATAATAAGTATAGCTCTTGCTCTAATAATAAACTAATAATAAGTATAGCTCTTGCTCTAATAATAAACTAATAATAAGTATAGCTCTTGCTCTAATAATAAACTAACAATAAGTATAGCTCTTGCTCTAATAATAAACTAACAATAAGTATAGCTCTTGCTCTAATAATAAACTAACAATAAGTATAGCTCTTGCTCAAATAATAAACTAATAATAAGTATAGCTCTTGCTCTAATGACAAACTAATAATAAGTGTAGCTCTTGCTCTAATAATAAACTAATAATAAGTATAGCTCTTGTAATTAAAAACTCTTACTTTAACTTTTTTATTTCTATCCTCAATCTCTTAAAATTATTCTGTTAACTTCATTTACTACTCTTCGTAGTTTCCTATCGTGTCCGTCTACTCAACATTTATAATTCCATATTCGTTAGAGCTTTGACTTTCTCTTCCCATCTAATTTTAACTCTAAAAAGATTTTTTCCTAATTTACGCAGATTGCTGGCGTTTGGGGGACCATTCATTTTTTATAAGCTACTATTGAGTTTATTTGTAGAAATTTTTTATCCACCCAACTGTTTCTCAAATCATTCGTTGCCTGACACTTTAACGCAAAACGCATTACGTCTTCCGTTAGTCCACACAAAGGACATTTATCCTTCTCTACGTTCCCTCTCTTATTCTTGAGTCTCCAGATACCTAATCTCCACCATGCCATTCCTGTTCTCTCTTCCCTTGAATTTAGTCTAATATATTCTTCCTGTTCCCGAAACTGTTTAACCTCCCTATAGTATTTTAGTGAACCTAGGTCTTTAATATTACTATAAAATATCTTGTCTCGAAATTTCGTTTGCCCTCTCTTTTACTATTCTTCCAATAGTTTTCGTGTTTATAGACCCTAGTTCTCTCCATAGCCAATTTAGACCTAATCTGTTCATTTCTCGTTCCAGCTCTTTCAGCCAATTCGATTTCCAATTAGCGGCTTTCATACAAAAGATACGTGTTTTCATAATTTCATTCCTAAACAGAATATTACCTAAATATTTGATTTTTGTTTCTAGAATAATTCCCAGACTCGAATCGGTTCCCATCTCTAGTAACGCTGCCATGTTGGAAGCATTCTTCGGTATTCCTAGAAATTTTTTTTACACATTTTGACTCTTATTTTATCGATGTTTCTGCTGGATAACCCACTACCCCAGATCTCAATATTATATAATATTTTTGATTCTACTAGTGCATTATAGATGTTGAGAAAATTTTTCACCCTAAAATTAGGCCATTTATTTATTATGTCATATGCTACAGTTGATTTCGTTCTCCAGCTTGGTTTTCGGTGCGTGTTAAAATTATATTTAATATTATTTTGTATAACCTAATATAATTTAATATAATTCAGTATTTTCTTACCTCATAATTTAAATTTAATTTACAATAACGTGTATAATATTGAGCGAGTTCCGATAAGAGATGGATGGGGAAATCTTAATATGCAAAATATAGATACGAGTAAATTGAATGTACATAAACTTTGTCGAAGGTGAATATTGCCTCTTCAGTCATTAGTATTGTAAGTACCGTATGCGAAAAACAGTATATGCAGCCACCAATAAGTTTTTTCCTTATAGGGAAAGGGACTATCAGGCTTCAATTCCTCGTATTTTTTCTCTAGTGCCAGAATGATCAAATGCAGATAGGATGATATAATATGATCGCAGTAGTATCACCATTATTATTCGTGCGTTTTGTAGGTTAAGGCATGCAGTTTTTAATATGTAGGATGATTTTGAAACTTTGAAGTAAAAATATGGTGGTACTAATTAGTCTACATTTAGGGCATCATTCACGGAATAAATTTTTTGAATAAAGATTCCCCTACTTTATTATTTTATACATAGACTGTATTATTTATAGGTCTTGTAGGCTATATTTTTTCGCTACGTATCGATCTGAATAATAAACATCCCATTTAATCGAGAGTTTATTGTAGGCCTAGTATCGTCCCATTGTAAAATGCAGGTGTAAACTTCGATGACTTCTACAAATAATAATAATAATAATAATAATAATAATAATAATAATAATAGCCTAATGTATCCCTTGAAGGGCAAAGGCCTCCTGCTAGAGGGTAGCTCTGTTTCACTAACGCTGTGAGCTACTCCGCGTTACGTTGTGTCTAGTGTTTCTTTGTCTGGTTGGAGTTGATTTCGCTGTCACTTTGATTAATTTGATTTCACTAACACTTTTTTATATTGAATGCACTTTCACTGAGTCAACTTGAGATGTTGTTTGTGGCTGGCACTGTCTTCGTTTGTAGTCGACTTCCAATTGTTCTCCATGTTCCCCTGCTTCTTGCTATTCTGGACCATTGCTGGCCTGCTTGTGTTGTGTAGAAGTCTGCCCACCTCTTCCTTGGTCTGCCTCTGTGCCGGTCTCCTGTGCGCGGGTCCTACATGGTGGCTCTGTATGTCCATCTTTCGTCTTTCATTCGCGCGATGTGGCCTCCCCACTTCCACTTCAATTTGTTTGCTCTTTGTGTAACGTTTGTTGTTGGTGCCATTTGGGACAGCGAATCATTGGAAATAGTTATTCCCAATATCTTTCGTTCCATACCGGTACTTAATATAATCTGAACTAATATAGCTTGCTGTCGGGGTTTCATATGTTTTCATTACAACTTTCCTTTGCCCTCTCCCACAATGAAACTGTAGCCAGCAAATCCTTACTTGAAGTAGTTATTTTTGTTTAATAGCTAGCACTCTTCAGGCTCTAATTAATTAGTTAATATTTTTTAACATCGAAAGCATATATTCAGAATCTTTCGGGACCTCATTGAATGAAAAAAGCTTTCCCTGGTTTTTACATAAAGGAAAACAAAAAAATTGACAATTTCTGTTGTTTTTAAGGGTATTTAATATACCAATATACTACGTAAATTCTCAATGTTTGTATACTGGAAAGCAAAGCACACGCAAAGCGCATCCCTAGTTTTTACGCATAGGTATAAAAACGGATTTGATTTCGTGTAATAATACTATAAAATTATTTTAATGGTATTACATTTTAAAATTTAATTTTCTTATATTTCAGCAAGAAATAACTATTTTCTAAACATTGTTTATATAGCCACTTACTAACATCTTTAAAAAAATATACCTCTTCTTTGATTTTTCTAAACTGAGATAACTGGTTATATTTTCTTATTTCGTTGGTACTTATTATGACAATTTATTTGCATTTGATTATAAAATTATAGCGATAAATTTAAATTCCTGGAGTGTATTTCCATAGAGTGTAAACGGTGTAAACTACCAAAGTTATGTAGACTGTATACATATCGGTCTATGTTCCTAATTATGTCAGGTGAAGAATACAATGCGTGCAGTTCTGCGTTGTGTAAATTTCTCCATTCTCCTGTAACTTCTTTCCTCTTAACTCCAAATATTTTCCTAAGCACCTTATTCTCGAATAAAATCCAAAAGTATTAAAACACACAACAATATAAATTAAAATTCAATTAGCTAGACATGTTTCAAGACTTGCTGTTCCACCTTCAGTAGTTTTTATCATACACTAGCATGAACAAAATCTTATCCGGCCTCAAAGCTAATGAAGATGGGACAGAAAGTCCTGAAACATGTCTAGCTGAATGAATTTTAATTATATTGTTATGTGTTTTAGTACTGTTGCATTTTAACATAGTATACATTTTATTATAATAATTACCACTTGATGCAGTAACAATTTCCTTCTTGTACTTTATTTCAAAGAAAGTGAATGCGTTCTTTGATAATTGAAAAAAAAACACAGATACATTGTCTGCCATTATACTAATTTAATTAATTCATTTATTGTTTAAACATAATGAGTAATTTTAGATGCAATAACAATTTTCAATTAGCTTATTCTGTTTATAAAAATCCATTAAGATATAAAATATCATAATTATTATTAACAACAAATATTCTTGGAGTCAAAACAGACCTCAGATAAGTGAAGTGAAATTCTAGAGCAGCTAAGTTGCGAGGGTTAATAACGAATGGTTGTTGTTGTTATGTTTTATTTAACGACGCTCGCAACTGCAGAGGTTATATCAGCGTCGCCGGATGTGCCGAATTTTGTCCCGCAGGAGTTCTTTTACATGCCAGTAAATCTACTGACATAAGCCTGTCGCATTGAAGCACACTTAAATGCCATCGACCTGGCCCGGGATCGAACCCGCAACCTTGGGCATAGAAGGCCAGCGCTATACCAATTCGCCAACCAGGTCGACAATATAACGAATGGTAACGGAAGACACTTCTCAGAGTTAATTATGAAATATCATACATAGTAGCTTCAGGATGTCGTCCATTTAAACATAATAATCACATTAAAATATTTACGATGACGAATATAATGAAGTAATGATATTTATAATGAACACAACCCAGCTTCCTTACTACCCAGCTCCCTCAGGAACTGTCGAACGATATTGCAATTTAGAAGTGAATTGTTTAAACACGTGACCAGTATTCAGGTTTAATTCTCCTTTGTGTTTATATGTGTAGCCTATATATGTAATTTTCCTCAGTGTTGTATAGTTATAATTTACATTAAGAATTTGTTATTCTTGTAATTTGTAATATTGGTTCACTTACCGCTCGCATATTCATTGAGTGTAACTTCTAGCCTTATATTATTTTGTAATTATTATTTAGTATGTTTGCATTATTTTACTCGACTTGTGCTTGTATAACTATATACATTTCTATTAGTGTTCTTTAAATATTAGTCTGTAAAATTGTGTCAGCTTCTATTGTTTCTGCCAAGTGGAAGAAAAGGCCTGATGGCCTTAACTTCGCCAGAATAAATAAATAAATATATTATTATTATTATTATTATTATTATTATTATTATTATTATTATTATTATTATTATTAACGATGATCGTCTCTCATTCGATGATGCCTGTCATGAGGATTTCGCTGATATTGACTAGGCTAATTTCCTGGTTCGTTTTTAGTGATATTCCACAACTGTACGGATAATATTAGGTAATACCATGTCTTGTATTCTGACCAATCTTATCACCAATTCATCATTTCTTGATAAATTCATTATACAGTGACGTTATGGGTGAAACTTCTATTTTATACATTTTTCAAACTACGTCCTTGATTTTTGTAAACATAATCATTGTGTCATAGCCAATGACGTGGTGAAATTTCATTTCTGTGAGTCAGTTAGTTTCTGAGTTAACGAAATTATTTAAAAAAAATTTGCATTTTTCAAAATGAAATGTGTCGCTCCATTTTTCAGTAAAATGTAGACCAGTGGCATGTTTAGAAAAACATCATGCGTCAGATTTCCTCTATCTTTACTACAAAAGGAGGAAGAAAAATTTTTTTTAACTACTACATACCTAAAATTATAAATTTTTCATTGCCACTATTAATATTTCACTTTTTATTTGAAAAGTATTAATTTAATCATAACTTACGTGAGCTATTTTGTTAACCACAGATTATAGAACATCCAGTAAAAATTTAATGTTCCTAGCATCAAAATTGTAAGATCCCTTACACTTCGAATCTGACGAAATGTGCTGAAAAATGTGTGAGGAAACAGTTTGTAAAATTAGTATGGAATTGAAGTTCAAGGATGCAGCTATTTATATATTGCGTAATTTTTATGCTTTCGAGCGCCGCAGAGCATTGCAACTTGCTCAACATATAAATAAGAGATCGCTTATTAATATTTTTACAAGAAAACGAAAATGCGATTTTGACAGTAATGACCACAATTTCACCCGTCATTCCCTTAAATAAGTATAAAGAACAACAAAATTAAGCAAGGATGGTCAAATTGAGGGATTCATGATCATAATTTAATATGCGTTTACTTTGTGTACAGCCAAGCACATAGCTAATCCATTTTCAGCCATTCCGGGCCAACTGGGAATTTCAATGAGAAACTGTTTATTATTAGTGTAAGACATAGATAAGACTCTACATTTCAATATTCTAATGTTTTATTTTCAAAAGAAAAATACTTTGCAAGTGTTATGAGCATTCAATCTCTGTGGTCTTGGTAGAGGAATAGGTATTGTTTTGTTTCCCTGAGTTTGCAGTAGAGAGATCAGCTGTTAATGTATTTTTTTAAAGGAGATATTGTTGAGGAAATATTTTGAGAGTCTGCACTGTTAATTCCAGATTTACAGGATCAAGGAACTTTTTATTCTGTACCATATAATTTCTGCCAATTATTTTCAGTAGTTTGGGTTAGTAACAATAACCTTAAAGTTCAAGTGAAAATTTTCACTTAGAAATGTCACAATTTACTGAAGATTATTATTTTTTGGTTCTACAGAATACATCTGTTATTATAACAATTAATATTGGTGCAGAAAAATTCACTCCGGCGATGGGGATCGAACCCGGGTCCTTGGTTCTACGTACCAAGCGCTCTCACCATTGAGCTACGCCGATATATCTTTAGTAAATTCTTCTACCAGCAGTGCATATTTCTGTACAGATTACTGTGCATATTACTGTGGAATCCCGGCCACCAAGTCACTCAACTGAGTGTGCTCCTTGTATAATGGCAGTTGGCTTAATAAAATGACAACATACATGCCCAACTTGGGGGAAAAACACTGGAGGAGGGAAGTTCGATCCGGTGCTGTGGATTGGACTTCGGCATAGCTCAATGGTGGGAGCGCTTGGTATGTAGAACCAAGGACCCGGGTTCGATCCCCAGCGCAGGAGCGAATTTTTCTCATCTAATATTAAATGTCACGGTTGTTTTTAAACTGAAAAATGAAGTGCGTTAACTCATCTGTAACATAATATTAAATATGTAAGCCTATAACATCCATGACATGGAAGAAACAGCTATAAAATATTTACCGATTATGTTTTTGTGAATTAATTGGATCCCATAAGATTTACATAGCTTTTACATGGACACTATGAGACTGAATCTCTTTTTGCATGAGACAAATACCTCAGTTTTACAATTTTTTGTTAATGAAGTGTGAAGTGAGTTCACAAATCTTATAACATCCGTGACGGAAACTTTTCCTTATTTTCTGCAACAATAATAAATTTCATTCAACAACTTTTTTTCTGTAAAATTATACTGATTTTCTAAATTAATTCTAATAACAAAAGTTGACAAAACTAATAATAATAATAATAATAATAATAATAATAATAATAATAATAATATTAATAATAATAATAATAATAATAATAATAGTTTTATTTTCCCTGGCAGAGTTAAGGCCATCAGGCCTTTTCTTCCACTCAACCAGGATCAAATCACATACAAAATTGTAAAATTTATAGAAAATTACTAAATTGTAAAACTATAAAAATTTGTAAAAATTGTAATTGTAATATTGTAAAATGTTGACATTTTCCACATCTTAAAGCTTCATTGCTCATGTAAGATCTATGGAATAAAATAAATGAATGAATGAATGAATGAATGAATGAATGAATGAATGAATGAATGAATGAATGAATGAATACTGGTATACAAATATGAACTTAAAAATAATAATAAACATAATTAAGTAGAAAAGAGAGATTGAATACATATACACAATCAGTATTAACTTTGAAATAACAATAATAAAAAAAAAATATATATATATGTAATAAAAAAAAGAGACTGAATACATAATCACAAACAGAAAAATGCATTCTAGTATACAAGTATTAAGTTAAAAGAAAAAAAAAGAATTAATACATATGAATATAATCTCACAACTAAAGGAATAGTACAATTAGTATGATCAGCACAGCACGTGTTACATTGAGACAATGACAATTACCTAGATATTAGTGTTAATGGAAAAATAAAGTAATGACTGTGTAAAATAATAATAATAATAATAATAATAATAATAATAATAATAATAATAATAATAATAATAAATAAAAATTATACTAAAAACTAGTTCTGTGCATTTAAAATATTTGTAATTTCATTTTCAATTATATAGAATTTGAAAATAGTAAAAATGTGACTTCCTTAACAACTGAAATGGCGTTTTGTAGATTCATGTTCAATCTTATCGTTTTCTTGTGGTGGACACCCCTGATGGCGGCGATAGAGAGGCGAGGGTTACTGCTTGCAATTTGCACAGTTGAAAATTACAGTTCCCAATCACAGCTACATTACGGTGTCTGTATGTCGTAATTTGGGTTTCTGGCACGGCAGGTACTGGAACATGGGTATTAGACCCATTATTGGAGTCCGGTGCGCCGCCGAGTGGAAGAATAGCAAGAAATATCACTTGGAAGCACTTGAGTTGCAAATGCTGGAATCTAACACGTAAGGACTGCAATTGCTCCTGCATCACACTTAAACACAGAGTGCATTACGGATAGCTTATTTAGTAACTTTTGATAGCTGGCTATTTATGTTACATAATATTGTTCTTAATTTAAGATATTTTATTCAGCTGTGGTGTTTCTAAATAAAGGCTTTCCTCTCTTTGAAGTTCAGTTACAATTTAGTGAATTTCTACATCGCCAGTAATAAGCAAAATAATAATAATAATAATAATAATAATAATAATAATAATAATAATAATAATAATAAAATAAACAAACAAACAAACAACGATTGGAATACCTGAACCAACTTTTGTCGGTGATTTAGAATTAAATGCTAGTTCACCTTATGAAGATTTTTAAGGCTATGGAACTTTCTAACTTCTACATTTTTACACCAATTAATCTGAAACGGTCCACACCTGTGGAGTAACGGTTAGCGCGTCTGGCCGCGAAACCATGTGGCCCAGGTTCGATTCACGGTTGGGGCAAGTTACCTGGTTGAGTTTTTTCCTGGGTTTTCCCTCAACCCAATATGAGAAAATGCTGGGTAACTATCGGTGCTGGACCGCGGACTCATTTCACGGCATTATCACCTTCATTTCATTCAGACGCTATATAACCTAAGATGTTGATAAAGCGTCGTAAAATAACCAACAAAAATAAATAAAATCTGAAACGTTTACCACATATTTCCTGCAATGTGGACTTTCAATACACGAATTGTCACTTTGATATTCCAATTAGAATACTTACAATTAATTTTTTTAATATTGAATTGAAGGGTCAGAACCGTAGAAAAGAAGGGTTAAAATGAAGTTATTACCATAATTCAATGGAAACATATAGCAAATATTCGCCCTGGATGGCAGAGTTGGTATAGCGCTGGCCATCTATACCCGAGATTGTAGGTTCGATTCCGGCCCAGGTCGATGGCACTTAAATGTGCTTAAATGCGACAGGCTCATGTCACTAGATTTAGTGGCATGTAAAAGAACTCTTGCGGAACCAAATTCCGGCACACCGGCGACGGTGATATAACCTCTGCAGTTGTGAGCGTCGTTAAATAAACCATTAGTAAAATTATTAATTGTAGCAAATATAAAGTATACACGTTAAAACTAAATGATATCTCAATCTTCATTAAACTATGGTATTCACTTAACTTTAACCCTTGCTTTCTCAGTTTTTAATAAATGGCGCTTGTCCCACTATGGTTCTGAACCTTTCAATTGTAATTGTCCCAATTTTCAAAGTTTACATAATTTTTCTTTAACTGTAGGCCTATATTTAATTTGTTCCTGGTATGTATGTAAAATATGTCACATTATTTTGATATTTTTGCAATTACTTTTTGAGAAAAAACTATTTAACCTTTTAGTTGTTAATTTTTCAATTTTTTAAAGCTGAAAACATCCTCAACATATGGTGATTTGAATACTTCTAATAGGAGAAGAAAACACATGTGTCAGTTTACTGCACATGCTTTTGTGAACTTCAGTGCAAAATGTCACTGAGATTGGAGGAAAACTGCATTCATTAGAGGATTTTGAATGTTATAAAATGTTTAAAACAGAAGAATCAAGAAAACTAATATCAAAGTTCAGCATGTATATGATGTATACTATCGATATCCTTCCTTCCTATACAATTAGTAACGGTATGTCAGGATTTAGAAGACGGAATAGATTCCAATAGCCAAGTAGATGCAGTGATTATTGACTTTTCACGCGCATTCGATGTAGTCCCACACGATATATTGTTGGTTAAACTACAATCAACGGGGATTGACTTCAGAGTGCTCCAGTGGATCAAGGAATTTTAACTTGTCGCACTCAGAGAGTACGGGTAGGGGAGGAATTACCGAACCCAATTCAAATTACTTCCGGGGTCCCGCAGGGGAGTGTCTTGGGGCCTCTTCTATTCTTGGCTTTTGTAAATGATCTGCCAGTTAATATCTTATCTACGGTTCGCTTATTCGCGGATGATTGTATGTTATACAGGGAAATAATAAGTCATGAAGATACTACTCTTCTCCAGAATGACCTCAATAGAATAAATGATTGGGCAATAGCCAACAAAATGAAAATAAATTCTCTAAAGAACAAAGCCATCAGCTTTACAAGGAAAAGAAATAAAATAGTCGCATCGTATACGTTAGGGGGTGAAACCATTCCGGAAGTTAACAAATGTAAATACCTCGGAATAACATTTAGCAGCGATCTCGGCTGGGGGGAACACGTTACAGACACAGCGGGAAAAGCATGGAGAGCGTTACACTTTGTGATGAGGGTACTAAGAAAAGGTTCTGATAAATCCAAAGAGATTGCATATAAATCACTAGTACGTCCAGTAATGGAATATGGTGCTGCATGTTGGGATCCTTACAGATTAGAACATATTAAGACACTGGAAAAGATTCAAAAACGGGCTCTCAAGTGTTGTCGGAAAAATTCACCATTAAAATGGGACACACTCACGGACAGGAGAACGCGAATTCGATTATGCGCACTGTTCAAAACATACAGAGGTGAGCCTGCCTGGAAAGAAATAAAAAATAGGTTGCAGCCGCCAAATTACTCTTCAAGGAACGACCACTCATATAAATTGAGGGAAAGAAGGCAGAGGACGGACACTGGAAAGTTTTCTTTTCTCAATCGTACTATCAGGGACTGGAATGCTTTACCTGCAGACTTACTAAAGGCTTTACCAACAACCAAAAATGTATTTAAAAATAGGCTTAAGGACCTTACTAATAGACGGTAATTATACGCAGTACTTAAAGGGTGTAAATGATATGTTGTTATTGAAGTGTTGTATCAGTGAAGAATTATGTTGTGTCAGTGAAGTGTGTTGTATCAGTGAAGAAGTATGTCGTGTCAGTGAAGTGTGCTGTGTAAGTGAAACGTGTTCCTGTCAGTGAAGCTGTATAGGTTATAGTGGCAGTGCAAAGTATTTGAACAGTGAAATGTTTTTGAAGTGTTAGTGAAATCAGGATAGAATCAGTGAAATGTGTCGTAGTTCCATTGCAGTGAGTGCGTTGACAGCGAAATGAGTGTAATGTTGAAAGGTACTTGTGCAGATATGAACATATACTCGTGGGTTTTAGTTCGATCTTAGTTTTAAGATACAAATTAGAATATTTCAAATGTTATTTTAAGTGATCGTTTCATTTAATTTAGTATATTCCCTGTTGTTGTTGTTGTTATTATTATTATTATTATTATTATTATTATTATTATTATTATTATTATTATTAGTATTATCATTAATTGTATTTTTAATTAATGAGTTTATTATTGTCATTATTGAGTGTAATTAGTTACCACTGCCACCGGGTATATACCCATTGCAGTGTGAATAAATACATACATACATAGATTTACACCACACATTTTTCACCTACATAACAGCGGGAAATATGAACTGAATAAAAATTAAAATTAGTTGGAATGAAGAACAAAGTCTGTCAGAATGATAGCTGAGTGTCAGATTAAAGGGCTGCAGCTCCACGCTAGCGCTGGTCCCTTTAAATTCGTCCTCAGGGGTTTTAAATAGGCATAGGACTAAAATAAGTACACATTTATAAAACTGAAACATTATTTAATTTTTAGAGTTGAAAACAGAACTTCAATTTCTGTAATTTTTTTTTTTTCGTTTTTCACTAATCCATAGCCTTAAATCAAAAGAGTTAATCAAAGTTTTGGAATGATTGCATACTAGAGTTTTCATAGCTTTTATTAGCTTTCATGAATCTATTGTTTTATTTCTAAATTCTTAAGAATATTGAACGTTAAAGTGTTTAATTTACACCTAGTTTTATCGTCTCTTGTTGTACGAGCAATTATAAAGATTAATGCACGCATACAGCTTAAGAAGTTCTCGCGTGTAAAGGCTGAAAATTAATTTCTTGTATTGACTCAGAGTTAAAACCCTTAACAGCTACACAGTAAACTATCGTAAACATTTTATACATTCATACTTTCATTTCATTCAGCATGCGGAAAGTGCAATACTCTATATGCTGTATGCATGGATTGAAGATTCGATTAAAAGTTTTAGCGGTGTAATGAGTAAATGGACACATTCACGGCTGCCCCCCACTCGCTCGATAGAGGCTGTAACCCGCATTTAATGCCCCACTAATGTAATCAACCCACTATTAGTCTATTACTGCAATTAATAAAATGAATTGGAAGATGAACATATTGACAATGCGAACCGCGTATTGGTATCATAGTTACAAAAGCCGACCTATTGATTCCGTTTGTTTTCCCATGTACCGGAGTGTTTGTGGCTGTCTGCATTCAACGTGCACCTCACGTTATTGTTTGCAATTAGTTCTGATTTGTCCCACCAGGAATCAAACTCAGAACCGTCCGGAATCCAATATAGTATTAGGAAAACAGAACATTGTTACTTACTCACTTACTGGCTTTTAAGAAACCCGGAGGTTCAATGCCGCCCTCACATAAGCCCGCCATTCTGAGCAAGATTAATCCATTCTCTATCATCATATCCCACCTCCCTCAAATTCATTTTAATATTATCTTCCCATCTACGTCTCGGCCTCCCTAAAGGTATTTTTCCCTCCGGCCTCCCAACTAACACTCTATATGCATTTCTGGATTCGCCCATACGTGCTACATGCCCTGCCCATCTCAAACGTCTCGATTTAATGTTCCTAATTATGTCAGGTGAAGAATACAATGCGTGCAGTTCTGTGTTGTGTAACTTTCTCCATTCTCCTGTAACTTCATCCCTCTTAGCCCCAAATATTTTCCTAAGCACCTTATTCTCAAACACCCTTAACCTATGTTCCTCTCTCAAAGTGAGAGTCCAAGATTCACAACCATAAAGAATAACCGATAATATAACTGTTTTATAAATTTTAACTTTCAGATTTTTTGCCAGCAGAGTGGATGATAAAAGCTTCTCAACCGAATAATAACAGGCATTTCTCATATTTATTCTGCGTTTAATTTCCTCCCGAGTGTCATTTATATTTGTTACAGTTGCTCCAAGATATTTGAATTTTTCCACCTCTTCGAAGGATAAATCTCCCATTAAACAGAACATTATTAGAATTAATAATAATAATAATAATAATAATAATAATAATAATAATAATAATAATAATAATAATAGTCCTACTTATGGCTTTTAAGGAGTCATTAGGTTCGTTGTCACTCTCACATAAACCTGTCATCGATCCCTATCTTGAGCAAGATTAATCCAGTCTCCACCATTATATCTCAGGACCCTCAAATCAATTTCAATATTATCCTCCCATCTACGTCTTGGCCTCCCGAAGAATCCTGAATAAATCTGAAGAATGAATCATTTCCAACCTAGATATGCTTATATAATTAACTCAGAAATAATTTATTGAAATTTTGGTAAGATATTGGATTTAGTTGCCATTTTTTAAGTGTTATAAAAACTAAAGTGTCTTTTTTTTTTGTAAAAAACAACCATAGTACAAGAACATAAATTTTCAGGAGAAGCAAAAAGCTATCTGGCATGGGCGTTGTTAACACTTCAAATATGAAATTCATCATGCCATTTCATAAGTTGTTTTGGAAACTTGGGAAAATTGAAGTATGTTTATAACTTAAATTTTCTCATAAAAATACATGTGTGAATGTAGGAAACTGTGGAAAATGGTTGTTTTAAGAAAAGAAATGCTCTGTTGTGGCTGAAGTGTGCCTCTGCCTTAATCTCCTTTATCTTTATTATATCCTATTTCTTATAATTTCGTTGCTTACGTTTGTTGAATGGGATTACTTCTTCACTTAAAGATGACTCCATAAGTAATACAGGAATTCACGTGTCAAAGTATTTTTCTCTGAGATAGCTTTTGCCTCGTACGTAAGAAACTGTACTGCCAATCTACTACAGTTTAAAATAAGTGTTTCAAGATGATATGAGTGAGACATTTGTAAATGCTACAGTCGTCCTGGACAATGGCTGTTTTGACAGAAAAAGTCTTTGGACTATGGTTGTTTTATGAAAACCAATGAAAATTTCCACTCTTATAACATAGGATATGGCGTTCTTTTCCATTAACAACTAACTCATTAAATGTCCGCTAAAATACCCTCACCATATGCTTAATATCTCAAATTTCATTTCTTGTATTCATTAATTCATTCATTAATTCATTCCTTCGTTCATTCGTTTGTTCATTTAGTGTTGTGCCCAAGGGCAGGTCTTTCACTGCAAAAACCAGCTTTCTCCAATCTTTCCTATTTTCTGCTTTCCTCTTCGTTTCTGCATATGATCCATATATCTTAATGTCGTCTATCATCTGATATCTTCTTCTACTCCGAACTCTTCTCCCGTTCACCATTCCTTCCAGTGAATGCTTCAGTAGGCAGTTTCGTCTCAGCCAGTGACCCAAGCATTTTTTTTTCCTCTTCCTGATCAGTTTCAGCATCATTCTTTCTTCAACCACTCTTTCCAACACTGCTTCATTTCTTATTCTGTCTGTCCACTTTACACGTTTCATTCTTCTCCATATCCACATTTCAAATGCTTCTATTCGCTTCTCTTCACTTCATCGTAATGTCCATGTATATTCCCCATACAATATCACACTCCATACAAAGTATTCACTTATCTTTTCCTTACTTCTTTTTCGAGAGGTCCGCAGAAGATGCTCCTTTCTCTAGTAAAAGCTTCCTTGGTCATTGCTATCTTCCTTTTGACTTCCTAGCAGCAGTTCATGTTACTGCTTATAATACACGGCAAATATTGGAAGTTGTCCACTTGCTCTACTGCCTCATTTAGATTTCGCAAGTTTATCTTCAGTATTTTTCTCCCTATGACCATGCTCTTCGTCTTATTTGCGTTTATCTTCATCCCATACTGCTCACAGCTGTCATTTAGTTCCAGTAGCATATCCTTTAGTATCCTTTCCTCTTCTGCTAACAACGCCATATCATCAGCAAATCTTATGCATTTTATTCTTCGTCCTCCTACTATCACTTCTCCCATGTTCGGAAAACAATTCTTTACCAAATCCTTCAAGTATATGATGGAAGAGTGGAACAGAGAAAAATTCTCTCCGGGACCGGGATTTGAACCCGGGTTTTCCAGCTCTACGTGCTGACGCTTTATCCACTAAGCCACATCGGATTCCCATCTCGATGTCGGATCGAATCCTCTTAGTTTAAGTTCCACCTCTTGGGTTCCCTCTAGTGGCCTACCCTCATGCACTGCGTCATAGAGATGTATGACAATGGCACAATGTCCATACATGTGCAGAGGTGCACTCGTTATGAGAGACTAAGTGGCCGGGATCCGACGGAATAAGCGCCGTCTTAAATCACTAAGTGATTATTTTTCGCATATCTTATATTACAATGTACCGAAGTACATATGATATTTCAGTGCAGAAATTCTGCGTCATCATATGATGATGGAAGAGTGGAACAGAGAAAAACTCTCTCCGGCACCGGGATTTGAACCCGGGTTTTCAGCTCTACGTCATATGATGACGCAGAATTTCTGCACTGAAATATCATATGTACTTCGGTACATTGTAATATACTCCAAGTAGATGTTGGACAGGGTAGGTGATAAAGGACATTCTTGACGTACTCCTCTCCCAATTTCACTTCCTTCTGGCATTTCTTCTCCTATTCTGACTTTGACACGTTTCATATAAAGATTACTGAACAGTCTTCTCTTTTTCCAATTCACACCAATTTTCTTTAGGATTTTCACTTCACTTCCAATTCACTCTGCCAAAAGCCTTTTCTGAGTCCACAAATACTACATAAATGGTTATTTAAAAAAAGAACACTGAATTAATTTAGCTGGTGTCCACTCCCATGAGAATCTGTGTGTACAAACAGCGACCCGTGCATAAATTAATCAATATGTGAACTGGAATAACAAAATTACGTGATTAATCTGAATCAGAAAGAACCGGTTGCTTGCAATGTAGCAACTCTTCAGTTGGGCTGTGTGTTACTTCTGTTCGGAAATCCAGTGACCGTAACATATCTCTGCGCCTGCAGGAAATACAAATGATGTATGTCCAGTCCAATGTTTGTCGTTTCATTTGTTTTACACAGACAACAAACAAGTGAGTGAAAATCATGCATACGCACAGTTGTACCATATTTACCGCTTTTTAACCTACACTGAATTTCTCGGTTGTCTTCTGTTTCGTTTTCTGCACTGTTAGGTCAATACTTAGAGCCCGGTCACTTTCAACTGTTGTTCCTTAATGGGTATGTCTAAAATGAAAATTGTTCCGTATTTCTCTATCTTTGTATAAATCATGATGCGCTTTTGTTGTCTTTTATTGCGAGGAACATAAAACATCTGTGAACACTTTAGCCAAAGTAGGCCTTTCTATTTATCCGTGATGGAAAGAGTTGCGTGTTGAATTTACTATCCAGTTGAGTAGGTACCACCATCCACTTAGCACTTATGTCTGTCGAGTCATGGAATTCGTACATCACGTATAATATCGTGGTAGTCTGCCGTACTAATAGATCTACTTTCAGTCGTCTTTCTTAGTTAAGACGAGGAAAGGACTTCCAGGACTCAAGTTCCTTTTTTGAATATATATATATATATATATATATATATATATATATATATATATATATATAAGTCAAGTATAGAGTTACTCAAAAGTCTGACGACCTTAGACTAGTATTTCAGTACCAGGGGAAGAATTTTGCAGAGATACGTGTGAAATGATGTTCCATGCCAGCATTCCTTCTCACGAAGTTGAGGACAAGAAATTTAAAAACTGTATTGGAAAGTACAATTTTACTTGTGTTACAGTGGTACCGGTAGGCCTTATTTGAGTTAAATTTTACAGCAACAATTATTGTAAGATTGACAAATATTTCATTAAGAACAGTACCTATGTTATAGTAACATTTTAAGTCGAAAGTTTATAGCAAATATTGTTGTAATTTACGCTTAAACATTTCATTAAGAGCAGTGCCAGTGAAACAGCAACAAAATTTTACAGCAAAGGTTATTGTAATTTAGGCTTAAACATCTCATTAAGAGCAGTGCCTGTGAAAAAGTAACATTTTAATTCACAACATTGTACAGCAGTGGCAAAAAAAACCGGACCGACCCTTGTAGCTGATTTCAGAGCCTTGTTCTCTCCAGAGCACGATAGACTGGTAACTAAGACTTTCGTGGTTTGAATCCTGCCTGGGAAGAAAACTTTTTTTTTGTTCCTTATTCAAATTTATTCCCAGAACATGAATTTTACCAGCAATAGAAAAGTATTAGGAATAAATTTGAATAACGAACAAAAAAAGAAAAAAGTTTCCTTCCCAGTCAGGATTCGAACAACGAAAGTCTTAGTTACCAATCTATCGTGCTCTGGAGTGAACAAGGCTCTGAAATCAGGTACAAGGGTCGGTCCGGTTTTTTTTTTGCCACTACTGTACAACAAAGACTAGGTTTATTTTTTTTGTAATACACAACACATCTCTACTCTTGAAATCATTGTTTATGTGTGCGTTTGTTTTCCTTGATGATCGCGTCGTCTGGTTTCATCATACAGCACCACGTGCCATTACTCTTCTTCAAGTCATGGCTCATTGCACAAACTCCGTACTCACTTCACTTCATATCACCTCACTTCACTTCACTTCACTTCACTTCACTTCAATGATTAGAAGCTAAGAATCCGATCTGGATTAAGAAATCACTTCAACTAATGGATGTTTAGCAACATTGTTAACAGACGCGTGCTTCAACCTAACGTCTGACTACCGCTGGTTGTAAGGACAATCTGATGTTGGCATTGACTAGATAACTGTCCTCACTGGTACGGAGGAGTGTTTCAAAGCATTGTCAAATGCTACTGAATTTACTGTAAATATTTCTGGAAAAAATGTCGATTTTCCACAAAATAAAATGGAATAACGGTAAATGGCAAAGATAAAATCTGTTCCTTTGGTCTTAAGGATTTATTCTGTGAAGTTACTGTCATTAAACGGTTTCCACAGTGAATCCATAAAAGTTTAAGTGAAAGGAACCGTTCCGAGTCCGGTTCTCGAAAAGCCAAGCCAAGTCAAGTCAAGTCAAGTCATAGACTTCTCTTGCCATGTTCGAGGAAAAATACGAAGATATATTGAAAAGTAATGCCTCTCATTTTTTTGTCGCTGTGAATGTAGTTAAAAATATTAGTGATAGTACATTGTATTCAGTGAACGTTCTACTTTCAGTGACGCAAGTTTTGTATCTCTGCCATTAGAGAGTTCTGAGTTATAGCCTGAAACATGGCAGCGTGTACCTACACTATGTCGGTGCATCTGAAGCAGCGTGCTGTGATCGAGTTTTAAACAGCAGAAAATGTGCCCCCGATAGACAATCATAGGAGATTAAAGGTTGTTTATCGTGATCAATGTGTCGACATCAGCACTATGCGACGTTGGTCTGCTCGTGCTCGCAATGAAACTGGTGCAACTCTGAACTTGTGTGACAAAGGACGAAATGGAAGACCACGTACTGCAACTGATGACGCTCATCGGAATCGTGTCAATGAACTACTCATTACAGCGAATCATTGCATAACCCAGGAACACCCGTCAATCCAGTGTGGCATATCAAGGGAGCATGAGCAGGTGATAATTGTATAACTGGGATTCTGGAAAATTTGCGCACGATAGGTGCCTTCCTCACATAAAACAGAAGACATTGGACACTTTCAAACAATTACTTCTGCGCTACGAGCGGGAAGGCGATGAATTCTTAAAGAACATTGTCACAGGTGACGAAAGCTGGGTACCCACCACTTTGATCCCGAAAACAAGAAGTCATCAATGCAGTTCCGCCACAAGCACCCAAAAAGTTCAAGGCTGTGTCATCAGCAGGCAAGCTCATGCTTACGGTGTTTTGGGATATTCAAGGCGTGGTGCATATGGAATTCATGCCTAAAGGCACTATCATTATTTATGCAAGATATTGTGAAACCCTAAAAAAATTGAAAGCAAGAATCCAAGGGTTCATCCAGATATGGAGCAGCCCCTCCTACAGCATGACAATGCTAGTCCGCACAACAGTGCAATGACAACAGAACACATTTAGCGGTATGGTTTCGCTGTTGTTGATCATCCTCCATATAGTCCCGACCTGGCGCCACCAGATTTTCATCTGTTCCCAAAACTTAAAGAACACCAGAGATGACATCTCTTTGATTCTGACGATGCAGTGTAGACAGAAGTGAGGCTGTGGTTTCGTCATCAGAGTGAAACATTCTACAGTGACGGTATCGAGAAACTGGTCACCCGTTGGGAGAAGTGTATTCATCGCCAGGGCGATTATGTCGAAAAATAAAACTACAGGTGTGGAAAGTAGGGTTGTAGCAAGTTACCAGTTTTGTTTCACTCAAATAACTATAAAGCTTGTGACATACAAAATGAGGTGGCATTACTTTTCAGCACGCCTGCGTATATTTTGAACAAAAGATAGGACTTGCAAAGACAAATGAAATATATCCATTGGCTTTGAAAGTGGATGTATATCTTATTTTCCACTGACCTCAATCGAATTTCTGTTCGCTGGGTTTATATAATTGAAAATGTTATCATCTAAGTAAAATAGGGATTTTTCTGTAAATATTACATAGTAGGATTCATTTCGGTAGTGCTACTAATAATGTTACCAGGGTGTGAAATATCATGTGCGGTTATCATCGAAAATTAACAATCTGTTTGCAGGGATTAGCAGGAGTTTTAATACGCGTCCCCAGCTTGTAGAAGCGGCGTGTTTGTATGTGCGCGCCACCAACCTCCCGATGGTGGTAATCAATTTATCTCACATGGTGGAAATCTCTGTGGGATCAAGCCGTCAACAAAACTGTAATCCAACGACACTCGGATTCAGAGAGAGAGAGAGAGAGAGACAAATAGAAATGAAATGTCTGAGAGTCCGCGTATATATATATATATATATATTTTTTTTTTTGTTTGACGCAGGAAAGCAATTATCGAGAAACGAAAATTGTTTTCATGCGAATGTTTTTAAGCAGAAATTAATTGGTTAATAGGACTAATTAATGTGTTTATATTTCGTAAATCGTGCCCGCTCTCCATGTTAATTGGAATGATCCAAAAGCTTTAAGGACTAAAAGTGAATTGTGTCACGCATTAATTGGTGTTCCCATTGAGAGTCAATAGAGATTGGTTTGCGTGTTCAGCTACGTAATTATAAGAATGGCATACACGTACTAATGACGTCATATTACGGATCGATGTTTAAATACCCTACTACATATATGTATATTATAACTTATAGGCCTAATTTGTTCGGCCAGCTTTAACAATTTAACGGAAATAAAATAATCTAATTAAAGACAATTATCGTTAATAAGTAAGTGCTTAGAGTGTTTAGTAATATTATAACAGTACGAGGACCACCATTACTGAATGATATACAAAATGTACATAATTTTGGTGACAATATACAATATAAAATAAAATAAGCATGTACGAAATCCACGGTTTCAAATCAGACTGAGTGCGGTAAAGATTCATTTTCTTGGAGATTCCGTAGCTTTGATTTAAAGTATGTAAATTAACTCAGTTTCTGAATATCACATGTCAATATCAATCTGTTTTTCTTTTGTGTAGTGCAAACCTTATACCACGATACTCCCAAAGCGTCTTCATATTCTGTGCACGCTGAAAAAAATATATTATATGATATTCAAGTAAGCAGAAACCAGTATACCTACGGCTATCCGCTTTGATAACTTAAAGTGAAACATAACAACATTGAAACGAGTATTCTAATGACCAACTTTACCGCACTGAGTGTCGTAAAGTAAACTTTACCGCACTGAGTGTCGTAAAGTAAACTTTACCGCACTGAGTGACGTAAAGTAAAAACCTTATTTGTTATAGACATTAATGAATACATTTTCACAATTCACACTTCCGCTTTTAAAAAAGCTAACAATTGTGGGTACTTGCCGATGTTTACGTTTTTCTTCATTAAGATCGTACACCGCAGCATAGAATAATGAGAACATAGAGAACTTAATTTCTCCTTTTCACTTTTCATTGCAAAATATGCCAGCATAATCTTTTCAGAAACATTCTCAACCTTGTTTTCCTTACACCACCGTTCAAACGTTTCATATTCCTCTTTATACCTCTGTCGCGATTTTGTTGCAATTAGTAGATCAATATCAGCAATTTCTGCTAATTCGATATCATTAACACTCATATTTGTAATATTTATATTGACTAGTCACGGTAACAATATCGACAATAATTACATTCTGCAAATGTTTCTCATACAAGGACCTCTACGTGAATCGATCAGCTACAAAAGCAAATGTATAGGCTATAGGACACAAAAATGTTACATTTAGACAATATTCGATTTTACATTATTTTTTTTTTATCAAAGCGGATAAAATTTTGTACGATATACATGTCGTGACTTCATACTACAATACTCGACTGGTTATCAAACCCATATTGTAAAATGAAACGTTACGACACACAATTTCATTCCTGAAATGAGAAACGTATCTACGTGTCGGTGTATAATTGATACAGTGTAGATTATTTTTATTTCAACTTCTATCGATGATGAAACCGGAGGCATGGGTACACGTTAAGGAAAAAGGCACTGATAATAATTCTTGGATGCCTACAGGCGGCATAATTGTAAATCCACCACTGTGCATAATATTGAAACAAATAATTAACAGAACCGATATAACGTCGACTGTACACGCTACTGACTTGGGTTTGAATCCTAGGGAATGCCAGTCATGTCTATAAAAATAATAATGTCATTTTGTCATTGGGGAAAATAGTAGCCTATTCCAGTATCATGTAAAATTTCATAGCATTGCTACACACATAATGTATAGAAATTGAAATTTAATAGCTGTTAATGTCTGTGGATGAATGTGCTGTGCTTTGGCTTAATTTTAGTGTGACATTAATCTCTTTGATAGACAATTCGAATGGGAAGAATCATGTACTAGAGTGTTACACGATGAAAAATATCCCAGCAATTTGGACAAGATTTATTCACAGTTTGCGTCATGATATGAGATTTTTTATGCTTTCTGCTCTCTGTGATATGATTGAAACGTGCAATTCCAACGCGGAGAGGAAGAAGCGACCAAGTGGCAATTTCAAGTAACTGGCATATTTCTTGTTATGCATAGAGTGTAAGTTCTTCGAGCATGTAATGGCGTGCATAATATACCGGCCTAAATTCTGATTGAAAAATAAATTGAAATTAGTAGATTTTATCGCTCTAGTTATAAATTCTGGATTGAATTATCTTAAATAAATGAATAATTACGTTAGAATGAATTATAAGTACAAACAGGCTACACATCAATGTCGTCGTCTTCATTTTCCTATTAAATTTGTGTTTCTCATTTGTCTTTGTGTTGTTTTTTTTATTTTAGTCATCATATTCTTCTTCTTCGTCTTCTTTTACGTGTTCGTTATTTTTCCGTTTTCGTCGTTTTTTTTCCGTGTTCACAGGTTTTTGTCTTGCTTCTTTCGTCTTGGTCGCTTTCTCCGTCTTCGTTGATGCTTCTTCGTAGTTGCCGCCTTCTTCATGTTTGTCGCAATCTTTGCCTTTATCACTTTCTTCGTTTTTATCACTTTCTTCGTCTTTGTCACTCTCTTCGTTTTTGTCGTTTTCTACGTCTTTATCGCTTTATAGGCTACGTCTCTGTTGCTTTCTTCACCTTTGTCGCTTGTACATCTCAGTCTCTTTCCTCGTCTTTGTTGCTTTATACATTTTTGTCGCTTCATAATACATTTTTGTCGCTTTATACGTCTTTGTCTCCTTCTTCGACTTTATCGCTTTCTTCGTCTTTGTCGTTTCTCGCCTTTATCACTTTTTTCGCCTTTTTTGCTTTATACGTCTTTATCGATTTATACGTCTTTGTCGTTTCTTCGGCTTTGTCGCCTTCTTTATCTTTGTCGCTTTCTCCATCTTTGTCGCTTCCTCTGTCTTTGTCGCTTTCTTCATCTTTGTTGCTTTCATTGTCTTTGTCGCTTTCTTCGTCTTTGTAGGTTTCGTAATGCAACGTCGTACTTCTATCTGTCGTCTTCTACGTTTTTACGATTTCATTATTCGCTCTATTCTTCCTGCTCAAGTTCGTCGTCTTCCTCTTTCTCTCCGTCGTCTTTCTCCTTCTACTGTCGTATTTCTATTTCTCTTCGTTGTCTTTCTTTTTCTCTCCGTCGCCTTCTTCCTCCTCTTCGCCTCACTTCTCACTCACCTCCTCGTCTTCTTCATTGTTCTCTTCAACATCTTACTCTTCTATCTCACAATCTCTCTCTTCCTAGTTTTGTTTTCTCCTTTTGTAGTTTTCATTTCAATTATTTCCAAAATATTTACGCAACTCGTTCTATATCCCTGCTTTTCGGCTTATCAGATTAATTAATAAGTATTTAATGAATTTCAATCTTAAGGCATATAAACTTGCAGATGTTTATTTGCTATTTAATAACAATATATGAACGTTTTCGCCGTCTAGGGCATCTTCAGATATAACAAAACATATTATCTGGAACTATAATAGTATATTATGCAAATAACAAGGAAAATAGAGAACAATATATGTGATACATGAAATTCATGAGCTTTATGTAGATATAACATGATACAGGATGAATATTGAGATAATCTTTGAATTTGAACTTAGACTGGACGAATGTTTTATTTTATACATATAGCTCATGTTACAATTAATATACAATGTTTAAAATTTGTCAATGATGTTAATTTTAAAATTTACAATGATGATAATAAAATATTTAAAGTAATCATGGCTGAAAGTTGTTGTAAGTTACAAGATAGTATGCGTAGTTAATGTTCGTGTGTTTTGTAATTATTTCATTTAGAGAGGCCGTTGGCATTTGAATGAATGTTGTTTGACGTTGATGACTACTTTACAATTGATATACAGTGATTGAATTAGTCGATGTTAAAATTTAAATTTTATAATGAAGATAATAAAATATTTAGAGTAATCATGGCTGAGAATTGTCGTAAGTTCAAGATAGTTTTCGTAGTTGATGTTGTGTGTTTTGTAATTGTTTCACCTGAAAATAGAGATTAAGAGATAATAATAAATGCAAAATATAGACAAGTTTATATGCCTTAAGATTGAAATTCATTAAATACTTATTAATAATTTACCAGGCATATTGATATATTAAAATGAATTGTAAATTATCAGATTAAATTTCTTTCCCACGTTATTAACCATTATTTTACACAAAGTTAGACAGTATTGAATGTAACAAAACACTTTATTCGTCAAAGATTTTACATACTGAATATAGAATTACAAATAATAGTAACGTGTGTAAAAATATATGTCCCCTTATGTCTATTAATGAACCAGCTAAAACACTACTGGCATCGTCACAGAGAATGCGCTAAGACGTAATCAACTGAAAACATTTATTTTCTTCCTCGAATGAGATTAATTTGATTCTAGAAATTACATATAAATTATGTTTAAATAGCTCACATATTACGGAACACACTATGCATGAATATTTTGTTACAAATTGTGCATCTGTTCGACTCGTGGCCAGTACATCATGTATATTAGAACAATTTATTACTGCAAATGATTAGTTCTTATGGTAGTATGACTGCAAGTACTGCACCAGGCTGACACTTTTATGCATACTGTAAATTCAAGTGCTTTCATGTACAAGGAAACCATAAGAATATCTGATTCATTCTCTGCCTTCACATAAAACTAACTGCATAGGTCTTCGTGCAGAAGGCTACAAGAGCGACTGTGTTGAGCGATATAAACAGCCTTACTTCACCTGTTTATGACCGTAATCTTGCTGTAAATGCAGAAGGCGTGTTTAATTTCATGGATTGCATTTCAAAACTTTGCATACGGTGCATTGCTAATATACATTACCATACAAATGGGTAACCTACCTACTCGAAAACAAATGCTATGCATCAATCACATGACGATTTCCATATTTTGAATATATTCCACTGAATGGTATATCTCATTTGTTATGAATATCCCACATTTATGCCAAATTTTAATCATCGGTTGGACACTGAAATAAAAGATTACTTGGTGAATACAAAATGGAAATTATTATTATTTTTTTAATTTGAACATATATAATTAATTACGAGAACAGTGAGTTAAATTTTCCTGCAGTAAAGTAAATTGGGTATCACTACACAATGCGTTAATTGACAATGTTATCAATCATACCCTTGAATTCAAATCTGTACTGTTTACCCTCAGCTTCATTATATGAATTTTTCGTCTTCAACATCATTGAAGCTTGTCCTTGGTCTTACAGGATATTGTTTTAGAGTACATCGGTAATAGATGGTTATTTCTGGGGCCTATTTCAAAAAAAGACTTCTTTTACTAGTGACAAACTGACTAGTAAATCAGAGACAAAAGGCAATGAGTAAATTATCTCAAAAAATCTTTTGATGCGCTTGTCAATTGACTGTCAGTTATTGACAATTTTAACAACTAAAAAATTTCTGGGGCCTATTTCAAAAAAAGACTTCTTTTACTAGTGACAAACTGACTAGTAAATCAGAGACAAAAGGCAATGAGTAAATTATCTAAAAAAAATCTTTTGATGCGCTTGTCAATTGACTGTCAGTTGTTGACAATTTTAACAACTAAAAATTAAGATCATAACATAGCATTGCCCCATAATATCAGTGGGGCAAAATGATTAAGTTTTCTACATTTTCACTAAAAGTAACAAAAGGTTAAAATAAACTAAAAAAATGAAATTTGCTGTTGACTGAAAGCTTAAGTCTGTTAAATGGGAAACAGTAGGCATTTGTCAGTGACAGAATATGATAAGACTTGAGAATAGGACATTAGTAAAGTAGCCATTCATTTGCAAACTGTCATAAAAAGTAATTTCATTCATTCATTCATTCATTTATTTTATTCCATAGATCTTACATGAGCAATGAAGCTTTAAGATGTGGAACAAGTCAAAATTTTACAATATTACAATTACAATTTTTACAAATTTTTATAGTTTTACAATTTAGTAATTTTCTACAATTTTTACAATTTTGTGCAATTTTTTACAATATTTTGGCGAGATGTAGTGAGATGAGGTGAGGTCCGAGGATTCGCCAAAATATTACCCGGCATTTGCCTTTCATTTGGGGAAAACCTCGGAAAACCCCAACCAGGTAATCAAATCATGTTGGTTATTAATTTCATATTATATTTATTATATTGTTAGTATCTCCTAATATGTAACAATATCATTAATTTTATTTACTGCATTTTATTGAAAAGAAAAGCACATTTAGAATAGTATATTATGGTTACGGCTAGTGACAACATTGTACTGTGTTGAATATTGGTATTTAATACAGGTGGTTCCTATATTCATTATTTTAACTATTTGTAAGGTTGAGCACAATTATCCTGTATTACAGTATAGGTTTCACTGCTTTTTAATCGGTATTCTTTATACCTTTTCCTATAAAGGATTATTACATATTATTTTTCATTTAATCTGTAATAAAATTCCGTGAGGGACTTTAAGCCATGTGTCCCGTTTCGGAGTTTTCCAGCAAGTTATTAAAGAAATCTAAGCCAAAATTAGAACCTCTGTACCAAATTTCTCCCCCCTCGCGTCCTAGTAATACCTTAGTTGCATACTAGATGGCATTTTAGGCGATGACCTTACCCTCCACTCTGTCGGCAAATAAGTGTAACTAAATTCCTAATGGACCAACAGATAATTTGTTACAGCAAAATTTACTTCATGTTAATTACCATGATAAATAACTCCCAGTTCAGTATTGAAAATATTTTATTCCACGCCCAGTCAATTTAATTTGAATAAAATTGATAATATTGGTTTATAATTAATTCCAATTAAATATTTAAATATCTGTAAAAAGTAATTTTGCTGGTTGGTCTGTTGTTACATAACTCTGTCCAATATATGACGTGATGTTTACCGACACACGTAGAAGCCATGTCACAGGTGTTAATATTTGACACACAAAACTTAATTCCATGATATTACTTTTTCTTTTGTACTTCGCTCCCTGCTATTTGTTTACTGTCACGAAGTGCCAAGGCCAGGCAATCGGGACCAGGAACTAGCTCCTGATTGGCCACCGCTTCGACCAACCAGAATGCGGCAGGGGGTCGGAACTGGGAACTACCCCCTGATTGGCCAGCAGGGGGAAGCCCTACTGACGTGTATACATATCGGCTAGATATTATGGTCCCACTAGAGCTCCTTCCGGGGACAGCGTAACCCGGAGTGAAACAAGTGGCCAACAGGCTTAAAGCTCACATATTTAGTTTCTTACAGCCCCGAATCCCTTGCAAGGACGCGTTTTGCGCACTTTTTAAATTTCTCCTCACAATTCTCCTCTTTAAATTCAATTCAATGGTCGCACTGCACTTCATTCCCTGAAGAAGATGACAGTGGGCTAGTGGGCTATTCGAAAGCTTGGAAATAAATATCCAACTCACCTGGCTGAAAACTTGAGAAGAGTTATTCTACAAGAGTCTATATAATAAAGAACAATCACAATTGAAAATGATTGTAACCGGTATTCACAAGTATACAAATATAAGACTAATATTTAGCAATTAATTATCTAATCCTATGTTAAGTTACCTTAATAATTTCTTTAATTTTCAGTTTAAATTTAATCATACTTATGTTAGCTACAACAGGACACTGAGAAATTAATTTGTTGTAAAGTTTTAAGCCACAGTTTATTTATTTATTTATTTATTTAAATTTAAATATACAGAATAAAGAGTATAATTACAAACAAACAAGAGAAATATAAATAAAATAATACAAACAATATAAAACAGGAGGTACAGTAGTATTAACAAAATTTCAGACCGAATGAGCAGCGCTCGTGTTCGGTCGCAGTTCAGATATAATATTTATAAGCCTTATAAGAGGATATAAATTAAAATAAAATAGGAAATAGAATTAAAATTACAGTTACAGAAATTATATAATACAATATTAATATAAGAGAAATATAGAAAATAATAATAATAATAATAATAATAATAATAATAATAATAATAATAATAATAATAATAAAAATAAATAAGTAAAATAAAATAGGAACTAAAATTTAAATTAGAGCGGCAATGGAATTATATAATATAATATTAACACTAGAGAAGAATAATATCGAAGTTGAAAACATATTTCATACCAGTAGCCGTTGAACTTTGGATTCTGTGAAATGAAATAATATGTTTATTCTCGTATTATAATTACGCCAGTATGTGCTGAAATTTTTCTTGTTCTTATGAAAGAAAGTTAATAATGTAATTGAAGGGTACACGGGAATAACGATCAAGGTCCATTTTAGAAAGTTTCGAGAAAAACGAATTTTAAAGTTTAAGCACTTAATACTTTGTTATGTGTGTATTTAATAGAAATTGACGTAGTGGAATGTCAAGAACGATTATTTCTTATTACTAGCTAGACCACATGACAGTACTTCCTTTCCACTATAAGATAGCGTTATTAACTCAATTTCGAATTTTGGTGGACCGTGATCGTTTTTCCCGTGTACCCTTCGTATATTTATATATCTGCTCCAATTTGAAAACGTTAAAACCCAAATAAAGATATTTAGTAGGGTAATGTATAGACTTTTTCAGACAAATTTTGGTTATTCTCTTTTGTAGTAAATTCAGCGGCTTTCTTACGGATTGGTTAGTTATCGACCACTTGCACGACCACCAACTTGGAGGACAGAGGTTGTTCTATTGGAGAAAATCCGAGAAGTGGAAAGTTTTGTCGTAAATAATAAAATCGAAACATATCAGGCAAAGATCTCACCAACATGTTCTTTCAATATCAAGCAGCCTTACGTCACTAATTAATTAATAATCATTATATTCCTAATAAACTGATCCACCACAGCGGAAAAATTTAAAGCACAAGCTACAGCTGAATTGCGATTTCAGAAAAAATGTGTCTGAAAGTTAAAATAAAAAAATGTTTTAGAAACAACTCGTGCTTCTTCTTTTCGTAGGAAAAAAAATTATTACAATAACGTCAGTGAATTGTGTTAACAATTTCCACTCCGACTATACACATTAATCTTATCATACAGTATGAACATATCTACACACAATGGGTGCATTAAAGGCAAGGAGTTGCCAAGTAAATATAACAATAAATAATACCACTAGAAAAGTAGAAACTTTTAATTACCTTACTTCTGAACTAAATTTGAATAGAGACTCCGATGCACAATACAAAATATGAAGGTTTAACTATCTAGGTAAATCAACTCAACGAGCATTAAGCAAGATATGCAACGAACAGTTCTCAGTTTTTATTCCCCTTACATAGTATCAAATGTTGAACTTTAACAAATATAGAAATACAAATTCAGCAGCGATGAGATGTTTCACAGTAATGGCTGGATGTTGAAGAATAGATTAATCTTGAATTGCAGAAACCTCGCATGTCCATGTCAGAAAATTTTTTCAGGGGACAGAAAAATTGATTATCTTCAAAAGCGTCTGATATTTTGAAGTGACTATTTTGTGTTGGGGGGAGGGGGTAAGACTGATGACATTTTGATCAAATTCAGTCAAAAATAGTAATTTCGTTTTTATTTTCTGAAAAATGAATCAGCATCTCTTATTTATATGTTGAACAAGTTGCAATGCTTTGCAGCTCTTGAAAGCATAAAAATTACGCAATATAAAAATGGCTGCACCCTTGAACTTTAATTCCATGCAGATTTTACGAGCCGTTTTCCCACACTTTTTTCAGCACATTTAGTCAGGTTCGAAGTGTAAAGGCTCTTACAATCTTGATGCTAGGAACATGACACTTTTTACTGCATATTCAATATACTGTGGTTGACAAAACAGGATATCATTTTTTGATGAATGGTCGAATCGTTAGCTCTAGCAACTGAGACACTCAAACTAGCTACATTGTATGCCTGTGTACTGATAGTCAAAGTATCGTCTGTGGCATAAGTGCTATCACGCTGGTATTGAAGCCAGGTATCATCCCTGGCTCGATTCCTGGTCAGGTTGTAATGAAATTTGATGTGGAAAAAGAATTGCAGGGAAATTTTACCCATAAACCGACATGATATAACTAAATGCAGTAAGAACTCATTTAAGATCAACAATTTTTGCCATAAAATTTCAATCAATTGCTTCACCATATTATCAAAAATAAGAATACTGCAGAAAGAATTAAAAACACATTTAATAAAGCCTCATGTTTCCTATTACTTAAATGGTGCCAGCAGTTCTGTCTCATAATTTTCATTATAAAAAGTTACTTGGCTTTAAAACTGGCATTGTCTTTAACATTGTGGGTTGTATTTTTATGTTTCTTGGTTAAATCCCTGATCACATATAACCAGCGAGGTGAGTGGGGAAAAAACCAGAGGCGGTATTTTCCCATGTCATACATCGATTTAAAAAATAGGCATATCCCCTCCCTCACAACATACACGTACATGACATATACAATAAATTGTTGCGTGTAGTCAGTAGCGCGAATCTTTGAAGCTTACGCAACACATTAAATTTCTTAATAAAAATATTTCAAGTTGCTTACGACTAACATTAAAAAAATGTCGGAAAATAACCAAAATCTAGTTCACTGGCTTGCAAAAGCGTTTGACAAAGCACGCGTAGTAAAACTATTTCCATGTAGGCTGGATTTACTGGGCCTAGTCCCATCATTACTAACACAATCACTTTTGTGTCACTGAAGTTTTGTCACCTCCTCGTATGACAAATGTATCCATTATTATATTACAAACATCACCACAGTAATAACGTAATAACGAGTACTTTAGCCTATTTAAACGTCTATGTTAGTCGTTACTTAACGATACCGCGTACTGAAGCAGAAAAATCTCAAAATTCAGACCCGAACCAAACATTGCCAATACTCCTTTACGGAAAATCGCTAAACAGCGGTGCAAAATTAATTTACTTCCTATAGTGTTAAGACGACAGTTTTTATCAATTTCATTATGCTGCCATATAGCGACTGCAAAAGAACTCACGTTATAACTCTTATGGAAATACACTATCTACCAAAAAGTAATTGGGCATTGTTTTTTTCCCTTTAGAACCTCGTGGTACTACCTCTTGTTGCTATAACAGCAGCCACCCTGTCAGGCATGCTCTCCACTAGTTTGTTTAGGATATCCACTGGAATGCGTCGCCATTCCTCTTGCAACATGGCACTCAGTTGGACAATGGAAGTTTGCGCCATGTTTCGGCGGCTACTATGCAGTTCACCGGTTGGACTGGTCTGCACAGAGTCCTGATCTCAACCCCATTGAGTACATTTGTAATAAATTGGACCGGCGATTGAGGTCTCGGGAGATGCGGCCAACTTTAGCTTCCATTGTTCAACTGAGTGCCATGTTACAAGAGGAATGGCGACGCCTTCCAGTGGATATCCTACACAAATTAATGGAGAACTTGCCTGACAGGGTGGCTGCTGTTATAGCAACAAGAGGTGGTACCACGAGGTTCTAAAGAGACAAAAACAGTGCCCAGTAGATAGTGTACATGGAATAATAACTTGCAACTGTGCTTCCATCTAGCGGTCGTTACCAAAAATGCTTTTTCTCGACAGTGGAGATTCTGGTGATTGTTATCTTTTTATGTTGCCATTTCATACCATGGGAATCTGATATTTATGTGATCAGGAGTTAAATCAATTAGGTTATATCAAATTAACTGTTTTCTCTTTTTGTAGAAAAGAGACTGTAGCAATCAGGAGAAATTTGTTGAGGGAAATTCGAGAAAGAATATGAAAATTATAGTAAATGAGAGGGAGATTTTGTTTATAGAATAACTTACAATTACAGAGATGAAGACTCCTGCAAAATGTCCATTAAGGGGAGAAGATGGTATTTTTTGGTGAAAAATGAGTAAATTAAAAAAAAATCTTTAAAATACTCTGTGATATGTGTGGAATGGATAACATAACATTTTGTGGGTATTTGTGCCCTTATCGGATGTTGAGTCGCCATTTTTAAGCTTCCTGCGTTATAGATTTTTAAATCACTCGCCCACTTTTATTGTTGTTTCCGGTAAACTAAATTTAAAAAAATCTTTAAAATACTCTTTATTGGTTTGGAATACATTGAATAACATTTTGTGGGTATTTGTGCCCTTATCGGACGTTGAGACGTCATTTTTAAACTTCCTGCGCTATGGATTTTTAAATCACACGCCCACTTTTATCGGTTTCCAGTAACTTCATTTTTTTTTTTTGCTACATTGCCTGACAAAAATGGATATAATTCGTGAACTATTAAAGATACGTGCATGAAATTTACAACAAACATTCTTTAGATATTAGGAAACGTTTCTCTGTAACAGAATTTTGTTAATTGATTTTATTTTAAAAATATGTCCGTTTGTTTGCAAGAAAGGAAATCAGAAAATTGTTATTAAATTTTAATTGTTTATTTTACAAACATAAGGACTAATATCAACATTCTGTTACAGACAGTTTGTGGAACATACTTTTGCAAATACATTGCAAAAAAATTTTGAATCTATCTTTAAAAACGGTTTAGATATATCAGTTTTAGTACAATCCTGCATTGGGTATATATTTTTTTCAAATTTGGGCCCCCAAATAATTTTTTTTTTTCAAAATATTTATATTTGGTTGAGTTCCTACAGCTATGAGCTCTCTATATACAAAAAATAGGAAAAAAGTTTTAAAAAATACCATCCTCTCCCCTTAAGTACGCAATAATCTCAGCTTATCTGATGATGTCATATTTAGTAGTATTTAGTATTAGTAGTATTTATTTATTTAACCTGGTAGAGATAAGGCCGTCAGGCCTTCTCTGCCCCTCTACCAGGAGATTCCAACTACAATATGAACAATAAAATTACAATTAGTTTTAAATTTACAATTACAATTACAAATAACATTACAATTAGTATTAAATTTACAATTACAATTACAATAAAATCAAAGTACGAAAAGATTACCTGAATAATTAAAGCTAGATAATTTATCATAGAGAAACAAAGAATATTTTATATTTACTTAATTACACATTAAATCTAGAATAACAACATTGTATAGTAATGAAATTACTGAATATTGAAATATTTTGTGATAGATTAAAGAAACTATTTACAAGAAATCAATTACTGACCAAGTGCCTAGTAAGTTTTCGTTTGAATTCAATTTTATTTCGACAGTCCCTGATGCTAGCAGGTAGCGAATTCCAGAGTCTTGGCAGGGCTATTGTGAAAGAAGATGAGTATGAGGAGGTGCGATGGGATGGTATTGTTAGTATTGTTTCTTGACGAGAGCGTGTGTTCAGATTATGGTGGGAAGAAAGGTAAGTGAAGCGAGACGACAGGTACGAAGGAATAGAAGAGTTCAAGATTTCGAAGAGAAAGAGAAGTGAATGTAAATTTCTTTGCTTATCTAGTTTAAGCCAACCTATTGCTTCCAGGGATGGGGTAATATGATCATATTTACGAACATTGCTTACAAAACGTACACACAAATTATGAGCACGTTGAAGTTTCATTTTGTTGTCGCTGGAGAGGTCAGTCAGTAAAATGTCCGCATAGTCGAAATAGGGAAATACAAGTGTCTGCACAAGGGACTTTTTTAAGCAAGAGGGGAGATGAACATTTATCCTTTTTAGCACATGGATAATATTTAGTTTTCATGGGTAAATTTCTTCACATTAATAATGGACTAATACTCATATTCATTCCCGTTCCGATTTTACTAGTGTACGCACATGGTCTTGTTTTGCACACGGTTGGCAACTCGACCCAGCATATGCATACAGAACACAGAAATGATTTATTATCTTCTACTGTCTGTTTTTCTGTCGCCCTCTTCCACATCAACGATGGAAGAATTTCTGATACAAATAATAGGCATTCCAGTCGCAAGTCAGAGCGTGGTTTCGCTTCGTGATTTATTGCACCTTATTTCCTAAGTGATGTTCAGAGCTCGTGCTAAATACATACCATGTCTAGACGGAGTACAGAAAGGACTTATCTACCTGGAAAATCTGTACACTTAATGAATTCTAAAATACCTTTTCATTTACTGAATTAATTTTGCTTTATCTGTATTTCATTAAGCATTTCATGCTTCTCGAAGGGAAATATATCACCTTAGCATTCTCAATGTTTTAGATATAATTTATTACACTTATATAAGTTCATTAAGAATTCACTTCATTATATCCCATCATCATGATCTTATCTGTATTTGTGTTCTATGAAGCAAATAAATTTAGCTGGGCTTCCGATCAAAATTGATTAGAAAGAGTAATTTTTAATAGGCCTACCTATTTCTCCGATGTTGTCCGCCATAAATGCCATTTCAGACAACGCCGGAAATAATATCTGACTTAGTAGAATGATAAACTCACATCTAACACTTAACTGTTTGAGGAGCTTAATTGAATCGGTTAGTTTTAAATCCCCGCAAGTCGCTCATTTTGTCATTTTCGTTTCATGTGAAAACATAAAAGTCGCAGCCTACGCGCATCATCATATGTTGAAATCCATACTTACTTAACTGGCTTTTAAGAAACCCGAAGGTTCATTACCGCCCTCACATCAGCCCGCCATAGGTCCCTATCCTGAGCAAGATCAATCCAGTCTCTATCATCATATTTATCCCACCTCCCTCAAATCCATTTTAATATTATCTTCCCATCTACGTCTCGGCCTCCCCAAAGATCTTTTTCCCTCCGGCCTCCCAACTAACACCCTATATGTATTTCTGGATTCGCCCATACGTGCTACATGTCCTGCCATCTCAAACGTCTGGATTCAATGTTCCTAATTATGTCAGGTGAAGAATACAATGCGTGCAGTTCTGCGTTGTGTAACTTTCTCCATTCTCCTGTAACTTCATCCCTTTTAGCCCCAAATATTTTCCTAAGCACCTTATTCTCAAACACCCTTAACCTATCTTCCTCTCTCAAACTAAGAGTCCACGTTTCGCAACCATAAAGAACAACCGGTAATATAACTGTTTTATAAATTCTAACTTTCAGATTTTTTGACAGCAGACTGGATGATAAAAGCTTCTCAACCGAATAATAACAGGCATTTCCCATATTTATTCTGTGTTTAATTTCATCCCGAGTGTCATTTATATTTGTTACTGTTGCTCCCAGGTATTTGAATTTTTCCACCTCTTCAAAGGATAAATTTGGAATTTTTATATTTCCATTTCGTACAATATTCTCGTCACGAGACATAATCATATACTTTGATATGTTGAAATCCATACTCAACGTAACCATGTTTCAATGTTAGAGTGCGTTCCCTGTAAGTCAGGTGTTGATAACATGCAAGTCACTCATACTGGAAACCAGTTTTGTTTAATTTGATATACTATTCGTTCTGATTGTTTATACATATTGTGTCAACATGTTTTCAACGGACGAGTGCGAGATAAGTGAACCCGGTAAACAGAAAAGATGACTAAATACTCATTTATATAAATGTAAGGAAACTAAGACAGCCATTGTTTTAAAAAAAGAGTGTACTTGCACAAACTTCTAATTTCATTTCATTCATTTAGTATTCTGCCCGAGCAAACCCAGCTTTCTGGAATCTTTCCTATTTTCCGCCTTCCTCTTTGTTTCCTCATATATATATTTGTTTAAGTTAAGTTTATTTATTTATTTATTTATTTAGATTTATTTAATAATAACATATACTGTACATAAAAAACGTTACATTAACCCATTTATGCCCAAGACTTTTTTTGTTGAATATTTTCATAATTTTTCCACCGCCACATGAAATTGAAATGGAAGTTAATTATTGTACTGCAGGCTCCTTTGATTCTTCTAGTATACACAGCAATTAAATAAAAGTTAATTTTGTAATTCATTCCTTTGCATTTTTGCAGAAAAATAGCTAATGCAGACTGTTGCGAAAACACAACACTAGGCAGATATGGGTTAGTACCCCGAAAGAGCAAAGCTCGTGTTCGGGGACAGTTCCGTTACATAAATATACATACTTTGTAGACAAAATACTTAAGAAAAAAAGCCACATAAAGATGATAATAATAAATTTAGTAATAATAATACTAGTAATACACTGAGTGAAAAAAGAGACGAAGTTGATATTGGTGGATTAATATTAACTTATTGTGAGTAGTATAATTAGTACAGGTCATGTTGATATAGTAACCAAGATAAGATAGAAAAAATATACTTAGGATAGAAATAAACTTGTTTTACAGTACATGGTACATAATATAGTACAGGGAAGTCTGTCATATAAATTTTTTAATTCAGGATCTGAAAATTTCATAGCTTAAAGTAGTCAATTCTGGATGAAATTTTATTATCGAATTATATAGACGTGGACCATAATTTGTACTGTGTAGTAAAGCAGCAGATGTGAAGCCCTTAGGTTCAGCTAAATTAAGAATTTCATTTCGTCTTGTATTATGATCATGTGGCTGAGCTACAAATTTCACTCTATTTTTATGATAGAAATATGATCCATATATCTTCATGACGCCTATGATCAGATATCTTCTACTACACCGAACTCTTCTCCCGTTCACCATTTCTTCCAGTGCATCCTTCAGTATGCAGTTTCTTCTCAGCCAGTGACCCAACCAATTCCTTTTCCTCTTCCTGGTCAGTTTCAGCATCATTCTTTCTTCACCCACTCTTTCCAACACAGTTTCATTTCTTATTCTGTCTACTTCACACGTTCCATTCTTCTCCATATCCATATTTAAAATGCTTCTAGTCTCCTAATAATATAATGTATTTGAAATGATCGTTTCTCTTCACCTCTTCATAATGTTCTTATTTATTTTCCTTACAATATAATACCATACTCCACACAAAGCACTTTACTAGTGTCCTCCTTAGTTATTTTTCCAGAGGTCCGCAGAAGATTTTCCTTTTTCTGTTAAAAGCTTCCTTTGTCTTAGCCACATCCTGGCAGCAACTCTTGTTGCTACTTATAGTACACTCCAAGTATATGAATCTGTCCACTTGTTCGCCTTCTTCATTTTCTTCCGACATCTATGGTCTTTGTCTTGTTTCCACTTATCTTCATTCCATACTGTTCACGACTTGATATCATCTCTACTGTACTCCAACCACGATAAAGTCTCCAGGGAATGAGACGAAGCGGGGTGATGTTGTGAATGAATGTTGATGTCATAAGATCACACACATAGGTACTAGTACCTCTCGAAGCACAAACCATAACACTGATGTACACATTTTTATACTACCCTAGTTACAAAATTAGATCACTGTTAATCTCCTGGGATGCTATTATAGACATTTCGCTAGCCCGCGCTACGAGCGTGCTAAACTATCCCCGGCTATCGACTGTTTACTTGTACAGGATTCATATTATATCATATCGCTAACACTGGTTTATGAATATGACAAACGTTAGTTCGCTGATCATCCACCGGAATCCCGCGCTAAGAATGTCTATGAATATGGCCCCTGGTCTTTTAATCCCTACATACAGGAAATAACATATGCAGGAGAGCGCATGTTTTTTAAACTGACGTTATAACGGTAATATTATCTAACTACTTCGCTCCAATAGATGACGCAATAGTAAGCACATTCCTTTCACGGTATATCTCCTGGTTGGCTAACAGTACTGTTAACAACACCATATCATCCGCAAATCTTATGCACTTTATCGTTATCTCTCCTAATATCACCCCTCTCATGTTCTGAAGACGGTTATTCTCTAAACCTGCCATGTACATATTTACCCACTGTGACGTGTAATGCAGTAAAATTAATAAAATTAGACGACCCTCTTTTTCTGTGAAACTGTGCGTTTACCAATCCCTAATACAATCTGATTTAACATATGTATCAGAAACATGATCCTCACGAAAATAGATGCAAATAAAGATTTGAAGTTGAAACTTATAAACTAAGATTGTGAAACAGAAGTTCACAAAAAAAAAATTAAATTAAATTTACAAAAATTGTAAACATTGTGAAACAGGCCTCAGAGAGACTCACAGTTCATACTGGAATTGAAATGAAATCGACAAAAGGTTCACTTTACGTTGTAAAATTATATTTAAATGTGCTCTGTAAGGCTTAGAGTTTTGATTCTCAAACACAATTATATCAATCACAGTCCCTCATTGTTTGAAGCAGAGTATCAATTTTAATGCTAGTATATGCCCTGTCAATAAAATTGTTTGCCATAATGTATGCCCCTTGCCACATAAATACTGTCGCCGTAAAACTAATTATGCATGCTTGTGGCTGTCTACTATTCATAACCAACGCGCAGTGTTACAAACAAATGACTCGTGCCCTACTAAATATTTGAATATTCTCCACGTCATATATATCAAGCAATTTTTAACACAGTTGTACGTGTAGCACTGCAATGAGGTCGTATTTCCTGCAAATTTATCATATTTCAAGGCATCTACGTTAAGCTGTGTTTCGTAAAACATACTAGTAAGTACGGGACATACAAAAGAAAATTACTCGTATTATAGAATTAATAGTGAGTTATTGTGGCTAAGAAGTGGTAATATCTCGTATCTGTAAATTTACAAACAAATAAATAAACTTTTAAAAATCAATTTTTCCCAAAACAGAAAAATCTACATATATAATTTGAACTGGTAATGGAAATTACGGGAAAACGGCTGAATGGATTTTAATGAGTGACCCCTCATTTTCATGCCAGGCATTCAAAGTTTTTCGGAAAAATTGTAGTTTTCAGTGAAATGTCAATTTTCCTATTTTCCAAAATCCATCTGTTGTCAGTTTTGAGAACTAGGCTTAATTTTATTGAATCACGGCCGACTTGATTGAATTTCAGAACAAAACAAAACACACTACGATAAACAATAGGCCTAAAATAACTATTGCTATCGTCCTGACATTGATGCTTGCGTTTCCGCGTTGAAACTCAAAAACTGAAGGTGGATAGGTTCAAGAAAAAGTATGTGGCCTAAAAAACCCATTCAGAGGGAGTATGTTTCATTATTATGGAAGCAAATAACTATCAAATTGTCAAATATTCTTCATTGAAAATAAATCTGAAAAATTTTTATTTGAACGTCTAACGAACTTAGTTTGCAGCAGCATTTGCTGCACAAGCCACTAGTATTTTATATAATTTTTCTGCTTTTCAAGTCTTTCTACTCGGCGACAGAATACTGTATTAATGCTTTCAGGAATGTTTGTCCAAACATTTTCATCAAATACAACATTTCGTACAAGTTTCTATGACCAACACAGTGGAATAAGTCCATAGCATTTTTGTCCAAGAGTAAATTTCGTTCAGAAAATTTTTAATCCACAAAAATTTAGTCCAATGTACATATTGTCCAATTGTGATTGATTTTGGATTTTCAGATACTAGAAGCACATTTTAAACAGATGCCAACAGTAGAACATCAAATAATGGAAAAATAAAAAATGATAGAGCAATATTTAAACTACGATGATCCAATTGTAAGGAATATACATCTGGATTACACAACTTTTAACATTGTATCACTTCGGAATATGTATGATAACTTTCTTGTGTTAAATTCTAACGTACCTTGTTTACATGTTTCGACCTATTTTCGGTCATCTTCGGAACTGGTCGTTGTTGATTTTGGCGCCTCTTGTTTCCTGTGTGGGTGCGTTCGTAGTGTAGAGTCAAAGAGTGTATGTGTTTTGAAGTTGAGTTGTGTGTTGAGAATATCGTTGGGGTGTGTTTTCGTGTGTCTGTATATTTCATATTGTTCTAGTGTGTTGAGTTTCTGGCTTTTTGGTTGGATGTGCAGTATTTCCATGTCTGTGTTGATGTCTCTGTAGGTATGGTTGGCATTTGTGATGTGTTCTGCATATGTGGAGGTGTTTTGTAATTTTGTTATTGCTGTGATGTGTTCTTTGTAACGTGTTTGAAATGATCTGCCTGTCTGTCCTATGTAGAAGTTGTTGCAAGTGTAAGGAATAATTTATTGGAACTTTTGGAACTACTTTTGTGCTCATAAAAGACTTACTTCGTACTTTTGATGAACTAATGGACCACCTGGATGAATTTGTTATACAATTTGCTACATACACGAAAACAGTGTACATTCGAGGAAGACTTGCACTTGGCTGACGAAGAGCTATTCCTCCTCTTTTCATTCCAGATATATGGAATGTTTACCAACTAGTTCTGGATGGGAGGCAAAGAACAAATAATTCAGTGGAAGGCTTTCATTCAAAGCTTGGAAAAGTTGTAGCGACACATCATGCCAACATTTGGCGCTTTTTGGAAAACATTAAAAAAAATACAGGCCGAAACAGAACATACAATTCCACAGATCATCAGAGGTCATTTAAGTTACAGGCCATCTGTTGCCAAAACACGCGTAGAAAATATTGTTAGGCATTACGCTGAATATAAAGAAAATGGACAGCTCAAACAATACTTGAGGGCAATTTCTTACCATTTGAAATTACACAGAAACCCGCAGAACCCCGAAGATGCAAATTAAAGAATTACACTTTCTAAGAAATAGCTGCAATGAATGCGTGATCTTTGTTGTATGAAATAACTGAAAATAAATCTCATGTTTTATATATTTTTGTATTAAGCACAGCTACGAAAATTTCAAGTAAATAAATTTGGACTATATCAGGTAAGGACAAAATATATAGGACGAAATTTTACATAATACAGAAATGACATGGACGAAAGATTTGTGGACAAAATTTTATGCAGAACAAACATACAACTGGGAAAACGTACAATAAGGACCAAATTACGAATGGACAAATATTCTGCTACCGTATTAATAACTGTCCCATTTTGTGAATATAATAATAATGTAGTTAAACCTAATGCCCATTTTTGCAGATGCGAGCTATCACTTCTTAGCCAACGAATACAGAGTGAAATGAGACCTTCAGCATTTGTTTATAAGCAAAATAAAGCATTAGGTTATGAACCAAATAGCATAATCAGTAGGCTATATAAGATAGGAACTCGCCACATTCTTTGCAAAATGTAGTGTGCGGATTCTGGGAAGTGTACGGAGTGTTCAGTTGAGTAGAGTCACAAATAACACAATAGTACATTATGCAAGGAGCCTATAATGATAGTAATTAAGACGCGAGTATGTTTATGAAACGAGCGCAAGCGAGTTTCATAATTTTCATACGAGCGTCTTAATTACCATTATTGGAGAGTTTCATACGACTTTTTATGCTCGACCATATTTCTAACTCGAAATTATTCATAAGTATTCATGTTATTCTTATCTGACTGGGGAGCGGAACTGATCTTGTGCAATATCTCGTAAATTGTGAGATGTGCGCAGACGCGAAAGTATTGATTTTTTTCCGAGGAACAAATGTCATTGACCATGATATAATCTAGAGAGTAAAATGAACATTAATCTTGATATAACCTGGAAATTGATTTAGACATTGAAAAACGAGATGACAAATTGAATTTATTTGGATATTATTTACAATTAACGCTAATTATTATAGTAACAGAACATAACCTTCTGCGACAGTATTGGATTTCCAGCCTCCGTGACATTTCGCTAGTTGTCTTTCGATTGCATATCCGAGAATAATCGATACTTGCGCTTTCATATTGCTGCAATGATGTTTTCTTTAATGAGTAGACGTACTTTAATGAGGTCCATTAAAGGGCTGCTATCAGGTGTATAATTACTACATTTCGGCATGATCGAGCATAAAAAGAGTTAAATAACATGTGTAGTAATGTAATACTATGTAGGCTAATAACTTGCACTCAACACACACGTCCCCTGCATAGTACGGTAACTTTTCACTGCCTCTCTCTGCACATTTGAAGTCTTTATAAAATGAACTAAAAGTAATTTTAAAGAAATAAAATGATTATTGTTAGTCGTGAATTGCAGAAACTCAACATATCCAGGCAATTCAGATTTTTTTCCAGAAAATACTAAAAACAAAAATTAAAGTTCACATATGTCAAATACCAGAATTTATTATTATTATTTAATAAAAAGATTGTCACTTCATAATACGAATGCTTTTGAAGACTATTCAACTTACAGGATGAATTTGCGATATTGGCCAATAACGTTTCAGAGCCGCCTTAAAATCAACCTATCACAGTTATGTTTTTTCATAAGACGCTTTGTAAGGAAGCGTCTTATCTGATAAGACGCCTTTTACAATACTTCAGTGTCAATCACAGAAAATCAAGAAATGTCAACAAAATTTAACTTTGAAAATTACGTTTTCAATAACTGTAACTTCAAGCAATAAATAAATGTCTGTAAAAACCTTTTGTGTTTTTATTCTGTTAATGTAACATTTCAATTTATCTTACTTTTGAGATTCGTACACGACATAACTCTTCACAGATACATATCATGCACAGCGTGACACGCTGAAGTGGTGTTAAACTTGAAAATGGGTCACAATCCTGCCATCTATCCGCAGTATGCTGAACCCGAATCACGCAAGTTAAGTGGGTAGGCATTGGATACACACACACACACTTTTGAGGTTCAGTATTGTTTCGTATTTCCGCTCTGAGCAGTTGGCAATAGTATTTAGTATGCTGTGATAGATAGCTGTTTGTTTTTGAACTTCATTACAAGGCAACATAATGTAATGTCTTATTGCCGTATTTCATAAAAATTATTATAATTTGCGTAAGTAATTCCGTTTTACAAGTTATTTAATTTTATTCGTTGAATAATCTTATTAAATTGCACTCGTGGTTACATCCTATTAGCATAATTATTAATAAGATGAAACAGCGTTCGTACAATTTATTTATTTGTTTGTTTATTTATTTATTTATCTATCTCTTTATTTATTTATTTATCTGTCTGTCTATCTATCTATCTGTCTATCTATCTATCTATCTATCTATCTGTCTGTCTGTCTGTCTGTCTGTCTGTCTGTCTGTCTGTCTGTCCGTCCGTCCGTCCGTCCGTCCGTCCGTCCGTCCGTCCGTCCATCCATCCATCCATCCATCCATCCATCCATCTATCTATCCATCCATCTATCTATCTATCTATCTATCTATCTATCTATCTATCTATCTATCTATCTATCTATCTATCTATCTATCTATCTATCTATCTATCTATCTATCTATCTATCTATCTATCTATCTATCTATCTATCTATCTATCTATCTATCTATCTATGTGTCTATCTGTCTATCTAATCTTATCTTACCTATCTTATCTTATTCTATCTATCTATCTATCTATCTATCTATCTATCTATCTATCTATCTATCTATCTATCTATCTATCTATCTATCTATCTATCTATCTATCTGTCTGTCTGTCTGTCTGTCTGTCTGTCTGTCTGTCTGTCTGTCTGTCTGTCTGTCTGTCTGTCTGTCTGTCTATCTATCTATCTATCTATCTATCTATCTATCTATCTATCTATCTATCTATCTATCTATCTATCTATCTATCTATCTATCCATCTATTTATTTATTTTGCTATTAATTGTAACATAAAATATAATATTATTACAGAAAAGCTTTAGCTCGCCCCTGAAAGAGTAGATCTCGTGCTCAGGGGCGGATTCTTGAATTGAAATTAAGAAGTATATAATACAATTTGCCTTATGTCTACTACGCAATAAGAATGCATAAATTAAAATTTACAATTTTTCAATTTTTATGAAATCCATACATAACGTTTTTAATTTAATACTAAAACTATTAGAATTGACGAGATTAGGTTATTTAAATATAAATTTGTTATATATTCTTGGGCCTAAATTACTACAATGATTAAATACTCTGGCAGTGTTGCATTTTGGTTCAAAAAATCTTAAAGAATTCATACCTTTTGTTTCATAACTATGAGAATACAATAAAAAATTATTTCGATTTTTATGTATGAATTTTATTAATACAATATAATAAATTTGTCTTATTTTAAGAACATTAAAGTTTAAAACAACTTTTGAGATGGAAAAGGAATAGCTTTATGAAGACATATTTTAATTAATTTCTTCTGTAATAAAGTGGATTGAAATTGCATTCAAATAAGCTGCTACAAATCAGTTTTTGTGCCTCCTGAAAAATTCACTCAAATGAACATACTGGGTTTCTGCAATTCACGATTCATTTGTAAATTCCTTTTCCAGTATTTTCACTGACGTTTACTGGAATTATATTCAAATTAAAAATACTTATTTTCGAATTCATAATATTAGTAGTTTTACTTATGGTAGAAAATGTTGACAATATTTCAGCTACTAACATTTCGCTATATCTACTATCTTTGTAAATTCTATCCATTTCTCAGAAATTGCTTGTAAACAGCGATGTATCTTGGAAAAAGAATTTTCTAACTCAGTTTCTATTCCGAACGCTTCCTGTGTGTGGAAAAAAAAAGGGAGAAAGATTTTGGAGCCGCGCGTGACCTGAGCCACTTAGCAGTGATTGTGTTGATTTAGGTGATATTAAGGTTCTGTTTGTCCACAGCTACACGCGTTGCGAAGACTGATGCAGGGCGACGGGAAGCACCCGAAGGCGCCTCTGGGGAACAACTTCCGACCTCCACAACCCCTGCATCACAGGCCGGTCCGTACCAACATCGACTTCAACGTCAAGCAGGTAGATACTTCTATTATTTTTATATTATTCCGTGGTGACGTATTGCGTTTCTAGGACATTTTAACTAATCCAGAAACACTTAGGGAAGAGTCGGGTAGTATCGGACATCGGGTAATATCGGACAGTGAGTTTCTTTCATCTACCACACGATGATAGTACCTGATTGGCATGGTTACGTTTCTGTGATGTCGCATAGAGAAACGTAACCATGTCATTCAGGTACTACCATATGGTGGTAGATGAAAAAAACGCACTGTCCGATACTACCCGATGTCCGATACTACCCGACTCTCCCCTAATACGAATTTACATCACTCGTGTGTGGTGCATGGAGGTTAAACAAAAATATAAATTTAATAATGTTTCGAAATATCATTTTAAATAAATTTCTGACTTCAAAATTAAAATTTCCGGCATACCCTGGATTTCATTTATTATAAGCCTTTTTGATGGCCCAATGCTATCACGTAAGAATGTCAGGCAAATGGCCATAAGTTCAATACCCGGCTCCGGTCAATATGATATTAGTGGTGAACGAAGTGGGTTTTTGCCGTGATTATTCCGTTTTATGATGTATAAATACTTGTTTCTTCTGACTTGGGGAGGGATAACCTGGGAATACACCCTTACATAAAAATGCAACCCACCCCCCCCTTGATCTCTTTGTACTCCCATTGCTTTCCTGGCGTTCACTTTTTCTCCTTGTCTTTATCATTTTCTCCTTTTCTTACCCCTTTTCTCCTGTGTACCTATTTTCTTGTATTAGACATATTCCATTTGTTCTTTTTATCTGATACTTTCTACTTGTCTTCTCATTTTTCTTTTTGTCTTCCTCTTATTCTCATTATGTTCCCCTTGTTCTCCATCGATATTCCTTGTTCTTCTTGTCTTATCATTGTTCTACTTTTCTTCCCCTTGTTCCTCTTGTCTTACTCTTTTTTTCTACTTGTGAGCGGTGGATTTCTGTGCAAAATTTCACTGTTAGTGAGATTGGAGAAAAACTGCATCAATTAGAGCATTTTACTTGTTACAAAATGTTGAAAATTTGAAAATCGAGAAAACGAGTATCAAAGTAAGGCATGTATATGATATATATTATCTATATTCTTCCTACCTGTACAGGTCCACCACACATATTTTCTCCTATATAACAGCGCGAAATCTGAACTGAATGGAAAGTAAAATTAGTTAGAATGAAGAACAAAGTCTGTCAGAATGACAGCTGCGTGTCAGTTTAAAGAGCTCCAGCTCCACACACGCGCTGGTTCCTTTAAATTCGTCCTTAGGGGCTTCGAATTGTCATAGGACCAAAATAAGCACAGTTTTAGAAAACTGACACATTATTTTATTTTTAGGGCCGTATTCACAGACATTCTTAGCGCGGGCTTCCGGTAGATGATCAGCGAACTAACTTTTTCGTATTCATAAACCAGTGTTAGCGATATGATATGATATGATATGATATGATATGATATGATATGATATGATATGATATGATATGATATATGATATGATATGGTATGGTATGGTATGGTATGGTATGGTATGATATATGATATGATATGATATGATATGATATGATATGATATGATATGATATGATATGATATGATATGATATGATATGAATCTTGTACAAGTAATCAGTCGATAGCCGGGGCTAGTTTAGCACGCTTGTAGCGCGGGCTAGCGAAATGTCTATGAATAGCATCCTTAGAGTTTAAAACAAAATTTCCATTTGCAATGGTGTTTTCGTTATTTTCACCTATTCATACCCTTTATATATTTACTGTCCGTCCCATTCCTTACAGCAATTATAAAAACTTATCGCACACAATCACAAATAAACCGAAATAAGACTACAAGTTTTAGTGGACAGGACTTAAACCACTCTAACCCTTAGAGTAGTTTGTGGAGAGAGTTTGAAATGCTGTGGTCGAGAGTTGTAATGTTGATACACAACTGTCTGCTGTGTTGGTATTTCAAAAATATTTGAATTATTTAGGAACGATTCTTTGAATCGTTGAAGTGCCTGTGTCAGAGGGAACTAACACTGTTCACCCACACCACGGAAGTATTGCGGCTTGATTCTATACCGGATAATTACATAATAAATATTTAATGTTTTTAAATGAGCATCTCGGTTTCTAATAATGACAAACGTTTCATAATACTGTGCATTATGAAATATGCCTCAGCTGTCACCAGACTGCTTTGACACTCTATGGTCGATGAAATCTATTTGCAAACTAACCCAAAAATGTGTCTCCTTGTATCAAACGTCACCACATCGTCTACATTCTTTCCATATTTTATATTCACCTTGATCATTACTATGATTATATTATCATTATTATTATTATTATTATTATTATTATTATTCCTGCTATTATGCGAAGAAGAGCAGGAAACAGTTTCTCAGAATTCAAATCGAAAGAGGAAATTTTGCTCGAACTGGAGTAACTCCAATTTTGAAAAAAAAAGGGGGGGGGTAAAAGTGACCTTCACAATTTAAAGTTGGTACAGCATACTATGAGTAAGATATAAGTCATCATGATTATCATCCTCATCACGGCATAAGCTTTGTGCTCGTTCCGTCTTCAAGAAAACTGATCCGACCATCTCATCCGTGGCCTGCCGACATTTCTTCTACCTACAGATTTATACTTATATAATATTTGTGGTAGCAATACTACGAGACAGAATGACAAACGAAACACTACAAAGACTGACGAACACTATTGACGCTGCAGAACGAATCACGGTAACGAAGTGAACCTGGGGGGGGGGGGACATGTGGCGAGACTACATCAGACAAGATGGGCCCATGGAGTCACGATGTGGGACCCCTACGTCGGAAAGAGAGAACAGGAAAGACCCCGGCTCAGATGGTCTGACATGTTTACCAAAGAGGCGGGGAAACAATGGTCGAGGACAGCAAAGAACAGAGTTTTGTGGAAAGAACTAGGGAAGGTCCTTGTAAATAGATAATGTAATCACTGTTAAGATATTGTAAATAGTACAGTCAGTATTAGTAAAAGTGTGAGATAAGTTTTGTAAATAGTAAAGTCAGTGTTGAAAAAGTGTCAGGTAAATAGTGTAAATAGCAATCAGTGTTTGTCAAAGTGCCTGTGTCAGTATAATGTGTGTAGTGCAAGAAAATAAATGAACAAAGAACAAAGTGCTGAGACTAGTTAAAGTTGAACAGGGTTATTAACCATGTCACAAAAGTAGTATACACGACAAGCTCACCTGGATTGGCTCACCAAGCGAGTACACTTGAGCCATCTCTGTCGAGAGGGTTCTAACCCCATCACAGGAGGCCTGTGCCCAACATGGGACATCATGGCTAACATTCATTCATTCATTCATTCATACGATCTTCATCCATTCTTTGTATATGATCTTGCCATCTTCGTCTGTATTCAATGATTGTTTCATTTAGACTCTGAATTTCCAATTCTTTTCTAATATCTTCATTCTTCTTTTTGTCTATGAGTTTATAATCTGCCATCTGTCTCAAAAATTTCATTTCAGCAGCTTCTATTTTCTTCTGTTGTGAGATAGTCAAGACCCAACTTTCACACCCATAATGCAAGGTTGGGATCGCCATTACTTTGTAAAGTTTTAACACTGTTGCTCTATTACAATTTTTGAAAGTTCTTTTTAGTGTACCACATAGTGTTTGGAATTTGTTTAATTTATTTTGCACATCTCTATTGCCGGTATATGACACAATGTAACCAAGATAATTAAAATCACTTTGTTGTTGGATGGGCTTATTATTTATGCAAATTTGTGTTGCTCTAAGAGTCATTATTTTCGTTTTTTCATATGAGATTTGAAAATTATATTCACTTGTAATATGATTTAATTCATGTATGGTTCTTTGTAAATTATCTTCCGAACCTGCAATTAAGATCCGGTTATCAACAAACAACAATGTATCAATCTTTCTCCCTTTTATTTTGATATGTGTTTTGAGCATAGTTTGCCATCGTACAACTGCGTTATTAATATATATATATATATATATATATATATATATATATATATATATTAAATGGGGTAGGCGATAGTGGACACCCCTGTCGTACTTCTAAATTAATGTCTACTAAATTATTTTATTCTATGGATTTCTTCAATTTAAACTTTGTATTTGTATACATACTTTGTATTACCCTTATAAGATGTAAAATATAAGTGTGTTCTCAAAATATCATAAAAAGTGGTTGAAAAATGTAGAAGTTGAAAAATTTAGTCATAACTCTCCCTAAATGCAGGCATGCAAACAACTTAAGCATACAACATCTACATAGTGAGTCTTAAAAAACTAGATAGAATTGTAATAGTATATTATTCAACATTACTATAATGATAGGAATTAAGATGCGACAAGATGCATACGATTAAATGTCTAACAAGCAAACATTTTGATCGGGGCAGATAAAAAAGTTTTTTTTTTCTTTCACCATGTTAGTAATGTCAAAAGAAGTGCAAAGCAGGCCTTTGAAATTAGAAAATAATCATTGAGATTCGTATAATGTTGATACATGCCAACATCACTTTCAACAAGGTGAAAAATAAATATTTCAAAGCGTTTCTTGAAAAAACTCATTTTGAGTGAAAACAGGGCATTGTTTTCTTTTAACAGCCTACATTGCGAATGTGCCTAGTAAGCCTGTGCAATGAATTGTGAAGAAATGTACTTTATGTACTGTATACTTTTTCCTTTCCTTCACACACAGAAAATGATTATTTTATGTTGTTAAAACATGTACCTATAGTATAATGTAAATTAGAACATGTAATGTTAGGCAATTATTTAATTATTTTCTGTACTATAAATGCACTGCATATATATAAACGTGAATACTTATTTTGTACCCTACTGTGTCTGAATGTTTATATCTTGAGGCAAGAAGTAACTGCACTCTCAATCTCCCATTCCCCTCGATCTACACAACACAGTCGTAAGTGCATTCGCAATTTCATGCATTTCGGTATCTTGCCCCCGATGCCTGGTCATAAATTAAGCAAAAGCTATGTATCTTATTTGTTATCGTCATTATTTTATCCTTCGTTTAAAGCATGCCTGAATGAGCTAGATAATATCAGCTCCCATTCAGTTACTAAAAACCATATACCTATATTTAGGGCATGTAAGTTAGAAAGCAGCTTACAAATACTTTGACATATACGAATGATGCAACATTTAGTGAAACAACGTCCACTGTGCAGAGAAAATGACTCCTATAGACATATTTTATTGCAGTGTGTCAAATTGGAACATGTACGGAGAAAATATCTACCACCCTTGATACTAAGTCAGAATAGGAGTTCGCTTGCATGTCTAGACATCATGGGGAATAGTGAATACGAACAAAAGACTGGATTGTGGTGTGTGGATAAGCTTCAGGGCTTCTACCGCGTTCTCTTGGTGTTAGTGGCTGACGTTTCGACCGCTGTGTTGTGCTCACCTTCAGAGCAGTTGTTGGATAAGGAAATAGTCTGCGAGCTCGTACATATATAGTAGTCTCGATGGGAGAGTGCTTGCGGTGATAGGTCGTAGATTCTCCTTCTGGCATCTGATTGGTCCTACGTTGTCCAATCCGGTTGAGGACAACGTAAGACCAATCAGATGCCAGAAGGAGAACCTACACGACCTATCACCGCAAGTACTCCCCCATCGAGAGCTCGCAGACTATTTCTTTATCCAACAAATGCTCTGAAGATGACCACAACACAGCGGTCGAAACGTCAGCCACTAATACCAAGAGAACGCGGTAGAAGCCCTGAAGCTTATCCACACACCATGTACACCAGCCGCGGAAGCCTACGCGAACAAAAGACTGGATTGTTCCTCTTGAAGGCGAGACAGATTAGAACTTCAGCTGTTGAAGTTTGTGATACGAACTAACGAAGGGATAATGGTATCTACCCAATTATGCATTTTTATGCCTGTTTTAGGTTAGGATATATCATACAATGTGTTTTGTTGTGACACTTTCATTTTAATATGTGTGTTGCTTTAGAGAGTGGTTGGATATAATCATAGGTGAGGGGGGTGAAACTTACACAGTAGGTCTTGTTTTAGGTACAAAGCACGTACGGTCAGAAGATCCGTGCATTGGATTTTAGAGAAAATTATGATAATATAAACATCTCTATGTATAATATTATTCAATAAATCCATCTACCTATCTAACATGCAGAATAATTCACAAAACTAATCTAAACAAATCCATTAATATGTCACGATGGGTGTTGTATCCAAAGTCACTTGTCTTCAGAATTTTTTTAAGTATGTAAGATTTTGAAACTTTAAATTTTAAACATCCCGTATGACGTTTATAAACAAAGTTGTATGGAGAAAATAAGAATAACACAAAAGTAACTCACTTTGCTATGTAAATGTTCTTGATTTTCTGACTGTAAATTCCTTCTCCTTTGTAGATTTCTTCTCATCATCTCTACCCTTTGTAACGCCCACCATTGGGAGGCAAAGAGGTTTGCAATCCTTTGTTCTCTGTCAGAGAGACAATTTAGAAATGCAATCTCTTAATTTAATTGTAATTTAAAACATGATAGTAGAATCGACAGCAGAAACTGAAGAACAACGTTGTCATTAGACATATACGCAATCCACTGCATCTTCAAGCCACGCTTTCAAACTCACCATACTCAGATCTGTTGCCCGCCATTTGCTTTCGTGTAGTTAAAAGCGACACTAACAGAACATCTTATAATAGCTTACGAGAAGAAAGACGGGATTTCTAACGTAGAATTCGACTTCCAAATAGAGGAAACGTACATTATTATAAGTAATTATTATACAAGGATATTTCACTACAATATTCGTTTCATACAGAAAAAAAAATATTGCATTTACAACCAAAGAATAAAAGACAAATATTTTTTGTCTCTTAAACATTTATTGAATGTTTCTGTTTCACAAAGGGTGGTACGACGCTAAGCGATATTTTTTTTCTTCTACAGAGGAGGGACCTGAAGGCTTGAATTGCAGCCTGAGGCTTATTGTGCATACTACTCCTGTTCTGTAAATGATTGAGTAGCCGAACAGCCGCGCTCTTGTACAAGTACAGCACACCATACTGTGAACTTAACCCGAGCTATGGTATGTTGATGATGATGATGATGATGATGATGATGATGATGATGATGATGATGATATGTGAATGGATGATTGCGAAATGAGTCCGAGGTCCAACGCCGAAAGTTGCCCAGCAATATATTCTTCTTCAATTGATTGAGGAATAACCCTGGAAAAAAGCCCAACCACGCAACTTGTCCGAACAAGAATTTGAACCCGGGTCCGCTCGTTTCACGGTCAGACGTGCTAACCGTCACTCCACAGTAGTGAATACTGGAGAGTTTAGTGGAAGAATTCGGACGAGATATATGGTATTTACTATAGAAGGAGAAGCAATTGTATGTTCAGTATGTAAGTTAAAACTGTTACAAACGGAGAAATTCTACATAGAAAGGCATTGCAACAGCAAACACATAAGGAAAATGTTACACGAAATTCAAATAAAAATGTTTCCAGTTGAATAATCTGTCAAAATTCTCTAGGAAAAGCAATTGTTTGTTCAGTATGAAAGTGAAAACTGTTAAAAACGGAGAAATTATACATAGAGAGGCATTTCAATAACAAACACATAAGGAAAATATTACACGAAATTAAAAAAAAAATCCAGTTGAATAATCTGTCAAAATTTTCTACAAACTTATGTGACATGATGGTACCTGTGAATATATCTTTCAGAACTGTGAATAAACCCTACCTTAGGCCACTTCTTAAAAAATATACAAATCAGCATATTACAGGCGATTCAACAATACGTCAGAATTTTCTATGTCATTTACTATAGGAATACGATTGCCAAAATTAGAGGAAAAGTGAATGATCTGAACATATGGGTTTCAATTAATTAGACAATAGACGTAACCGGTAGATATGTAGCGAATGTAGTGGTCTGTATAGGCCTACATGCAGAGAACTGTGTGGGAGAATGACCTCCGAAAAATTAAAGAAGATAAATCATAAAACTACTGCCGTTCTCTTTGATAAGGCTGTGCCTCTTTCATGCTGAGAGAAGTGTGAGAAACAGTTGTCATAGTTACAATGCAATTCCAGTTCAAGAGAACCGACATTATTTTAATTTTTGTAGTTTTCAACCGACGCTGAGCACTGAAAATTCGCCAGCGTAAAAATAAGAGACTGTTCATTCGTTTCGAACAAAAAAATATTTATTTGTGTATATTTACTTATTTATTTATCTATCCATTTATTGATATTGTTACTTCTTTATTTATTTATTTATTTATTATTTATTTATTTATTTATTTATTTATTTATTTATTTATTTATTTATTTATTTATCTACTCATTCATTCATTCATTCATTCAATTCTTTGTTTATTTGTTTCTTTGTTTATCTATCTACATGTATATTTATTCATCTACTAGCCGTATCCGTGCGCTCCGCTGCACCTGTTAGAAATAAATAGAAAGTAATTACATAATTAAAATAGGACGTTTGATACAGGGAACAACTTTTACAACAGCGCAAGATAATCTGCTTCACTCATTACCCATTTTTTTTTGCATTGCATTTATTGCATATATATTTTATGTATTTTAACACGATTCAATTGAGCATAGTTAAAATTTGAATTATAAAATAATGGATTGCTAAGCTAACGTACTATTACTGCATACTAAATCAATACACTCTCGTTGTTCGTTAATTCTCTGAGATTAAAATGAGTGTACATAAATATTATTTTAAGAAATACAGAAAACGAATGTACAAAATAGCCTATCAAATTTTCTGTGCATAAGAAGCTATTTTAATCTTACCTGTCCTCGATTTACTCAGACGTTACTGTAATAACATTATAGCATTATGTCCATCTAGAGAAACTACACTTTCCAATGGTGAAATAATAATTAATTATTCAAATCGGTTAATTTAGCTTCTGATATTACTTCATAAAAACACAGAAACATTCTCTGTAGGCTATGTTTAATAGCTTTCTATTGTTGATGTCCAAGGCCCCTGTTTCGATTGTTGTTGTCCAAGACCCCTTATAGACGTAGTCATTTGTTCTTAATTCATTGCACCGTCTTAGATGGCGTTATTTTAATTTTAAAACTCATTTATCTCATTAAATATCAGTCCTATAAAAATTTTGTAAAGAATTAAACTTATCGGAAATCATGTTTAAAGAAACTTTTGTTATGTAACATTTTTCACAAAAATGAATAATAAGCGAGATATTTAGATTTATTTAATTCAGGCCCCCTTATGACCCCCCCTTTTAAATAAAGTATTTTGAATGCCATATAGCCTAAAATCTAAGTTACAACGAACTTAATTTATATTCCAATTTTCATATAAATCGGTTCAGCCATTATCGCGTGAAAAGATAACAAACATACAGACAGACATACAAACAAACATTTCAAAAATGCGATTTTCGGTTTCAGGGTGGTTAATTATATATGTTGGGACCAATTATTTTTGAAAAATCGAAAATTACCAGAAAAATTTCGGCTACACATTTATTATTAGTATAGATTTATTAATTCATTTATTTATTTACTTATTTATTTTCTATTACATTTATCTGTTTATTGAATAGTCTATCTACATATCTATATAATTGTCTGTCTATTTATCTATCCATTTATTTATTTACTTATTTTTTAATCCATTTATTTGTTTATTTACTTATTTTTATTTATTTATTTGTTTATTGAATAATCTATCTATTTATCTACTTATTTATTTACTTGTCTGTTTATTTATCTATTTAGTATTTATTTATTTACTTATTTACCGATTCGTTTATTTAGTTAATTATCTAGTTCTTTTTATTTACTATTTATTATTTATTTATTTATTTATTTATTTATTTATTTATTTATTTATTTATTTATTTATTTATTTATTTATTTATTTATTATATTCTGGCGTAATTAAGACTAATAGCCCTTTCTTCTCTTAGCAACAAGCTAGCAATGTACGCAAAGTATATGAAGATAAAAGACTGCTGCAGCGTATTGTGTTGAGTAATTAAAACATAAACTAATTCTCAATATAGCTTAAGCATTGAATGAGAAATTACACACTGTATTTATTTGCACACATTATGCGCTTACAAAAAAGAAGTGGAAACACTGAGATCTCAGGACACACTGTCTCCGTCTTCTGTATAAAGTAATACCGTTGTCGTAATTAAATTTTCATTATAGCGTTACAATAAAAATAATCACCACAACCACAATATTGCATAATGTTATACTTTATGTTTGCCGGTGATTGCAAAATTTTGGGTAAATGTACTGTGCAATTAGTAAATGAAATGTAACATTTGAGTCCAACACACTGTGATGTCTGTGATTAGCATCTGCTTGTTCATAAAATTAATTAATTAATTCCGCAGTCAGATTATACAAACCAACTATGCATGAAAATGTACAATTTTGGATTGATAATCGTTTCGACACGTAACTGCAGTGGGTTAATTATATTTCCGAACAATACATCCGTCTCAGTATGTATGAGCACGTGTGAGCGATACTGGAAAACGATATTTAAATTAAATTCGATAAAAAAGCGACACATTACGATGTGAACTTACATATAAAAGTAATGTAAAAGTTAATAGTATCGGCACTTAGGACGGACACTGGAAAGTTTCCTTTTCTCAATCGTACTATCAGCGACTGGAATGCTTTACCTGCAGACTTACTAAAGGCTTTGCCAATAACCAAAAATGTATTAAAAATAGGCTTAAGGACTTTACTAACATACGGTAGTAACTATTTAAAGGGTGTAATTGATATCTTGTCATTTGAAGTGTTCTATCAGTGAGGAAGTGTGTTGTGTCAGTGAAGTGTGTAGTGTCAGTGAAGTGTGTTGGTGTCAGTGGAGTGGCTGTGCAAAGTATTTGAACAGTGAAATGGTTAGAAGTGTTAGTGAAATCAGATAGAATCAGTGCAGTGAGTGAGTTGACAGCGAAATAAGTGTAGTGCCGAAAGGTACTTGTGCAGGTATGAACCTGTCACACTCGTGGGTCTTAGTTCAAACTTAGTGTTAAGATACAAATTAGATTTACTTTAAATGTTATTTTAAGTGACCATGTTTCATTTAATTTAGGATGCTCCTTGTTATTATTATTATTATTATTATTATTATTATTATTACTACTACTACTACTATTATTAATTATTGTTTTTATTAGTTGTGTTTATTATTAATTGCCATTATTCAGTGTAATTAGTTACCACTGCCACTGGGTATATACCCATTTGTAGTGTGAATAAATACACATACATTATTATATTAGAAAATAAAATAAAAGTAATGTAATTCTGTAGAAATTGCTCACTTAATACTCCTGGTTGATATAGAATGACAGTGAAACATTTTGTTGCAATATAGGTGAAAACAACATACACATATTATGAGACGATGAAAGATTATACTAGGAACAGTTAATTTTCACGTTAAGAAATATTTAATGTTAAGTATTTCTTTAAATATAGGGAACATTTATCTTTCAGTTCCATTTGTCGGTTAATTCTGTTCCTCCTATGCAGAATGGAAGTGAAATAACCTTGCAGATTGAAAGTGACGATAGGGTAGCCCTACACTTTTTTTTTAGTTCGTTATTTAACGACGCTGTATCAACTACTAGGTTATTTAGCGTCGATGAGATTGGTGATAGCGAGATGATATTTGGCGAGATGAGGCCGAGGATTCGCCATAGATTACCTTGCATTCACATTACGGTTGGGGAAAACCTCGGAAAAAACCCAACCAGGTAATCAGCGGGGATCGAACTCGCGCCCGAACGCAACTTCAGCCGGCAGGCAAGCGCCTTAACCGACTGAGCCACGCCGGTGGCTTGCCCTACACGTAAATGGATTGAAAACCTATATTATGTTTTGCGATTAAATGCACGGTTAATTAGAAAATTAAGTTTCAAGTTTCAGTAGTCCGGCAACATCGTTGCTAAAATACTCTACTCTTATACAGATGTAAGAGGGCAACGAACTCGGCGAGTCTCAGTACGTAAGCTGCCAAGACGTTGCCACGCCTTCGCTTCATGCAGTGGTTTGAATTTAGGAGTTTTTAAAATTAAATTTACACGAAAACCGTGCACGCTATTGAAATACGCCAGAGGGATAAATTGTTCTTTATTAGATTTCCTATGGATATGGATAAAAATAACGATCATACTCGCAATAGTTAACGAATAACAGACTGTTAATTTTTTTCTGAAAAAAAAAAACTATGAATTTTACACCAATATGGTACAGTATAGTTTTTGTTACATACAACATGAGCTATTCGCTCTGGAAATCTCCAAGGCTATTTTGACTTCCCTGTATATAGTGTAGAGTTATTACAAAGTAACTAACACACCTGTAGTTGAAGTTTATACACAGAGTGTTCAAAAAGTAAGGAATATTACTCATAACTTCATAAATTTTAATTTTACAAAGAAAAGTTTTATATAAAAACTGTTGGCAATAAAATATGCTATATGATATCAGTGTTCGAAAAAAGTTATTCAGGAATACAAAGTGTGAGAGGGTTAACCATTGATTAAAAATTTAAATTCTAAAAATCATTTATATTTATTTCTTTAAATCTGTTAACTTGTCGGCCCAACATGCCTTTCAAATTTTACTAAGGTTATCTCAAAACTGAATTCCTTAACTTTCACTTTTTGAAATTTGAGATATGTCATTTGTTTCTGGGGTTGTTCTACCTCAACACAAGATTCATTCCTGTCTCAAAAGATAATAAGGTGTATGGCTGGAATACATTTTACAGTTTCGTGTAAAGAATATTTAAGATTTTTTTTATTTTAATTTTTCCTAGTTTACATAGTGTAAATTTGTGTATTTATGTATTTCATAATAGGGAAGTATTATTCTAGAATGGAAATTTTCATGGTCTTAATACTAGACAGTGTAATGTATTTCACATTCCATTTAATAAATTAAGAGTTCGACGTAAATCATCAAATGTTACTGGGTTGAAAGACGTGAATGATATGATTCGTCGACATTTCTTATTTGGCATGTTGAAGCGTTGAATTCTTTTCAGATGCTGGGGGGAAACCTTGTATCATTCGCTACGTAATTACTGAATATGCAATCAGTAAACTGAAAGATTCTGACGTCTTGAGAATGTAAGCAAGGTTTCTTATTTTAAAACTGAAATAAAAAATTTCTAATTGAAAAATTTTTATTCTGTTGTTGAATAATTTAACTAAATAACTATTGACTTCAATTTCCGAGACTTTGTAATGCACTTCACAAACGTGTATTGTACAGTATTTTTGCACGATAATATGTTTTGAAAATAATATTTTTAAAAATCTTTATATACAGTACGTACGTTACACTATGAACAGCTGACTGAAAGTTAACAGTCTGGCCAACGTACAAACTTCACTATCAACATCAATGTGAAAGAGAAAAAATGATCCAGGTACTTGTAATATTTCGTGTTCAATTAATTTGAATAATTTTTATTAAGTTAAGTTTGAATTGTTTAAACAAAGTTCAGTACATTTCAAATGTAGTGATTTGTTTCGTATATAATGTATATTAATTAACACTGCCATTTGCGCATAAATGTTATTTGCATTACAGGATTATACCACACATAGAAGGCAGTGCTTTTCATTAAAACTCTAGAGCAGTTATTTTGTAATATTTCAACGTATTTATCTAGGTTGGTAACTCTGAATTCAGTAAAATTTAACTTTCAATCATGGCGATCGTTCGCTGTAACGACGAGAAAACACAGTATCGTGCAAAAAATTAATTTTCGTATTAAGTTAGTACGCTTTGTTCCTGTGAATAGTAATATGCGTTACAAGAGCGGTATGTTGATGTTTTCATGTTCGAGGAAAAGAATGAAAAAGCGAAACGTAGTTGAACTTTTTTAATTTCCGAGAACATGAAAACAAACATACCGCTAGTGTATCGTACATTATTTTGTGCGAAGATCGTTTATTACATACCTGAAAGACGAATTTCTAATTAGTTGCAATGAAATCTCCATCTTGGTTTCTGTTCAATGACAGCAACTTGTAAAAACAAAAATATCCATCTTCAAATTGTTGCTATGAAATGTTTGCTGTGTTTACTATATTCCAGCAGGCCGTGATATACGTCTGTCTTCCCCCCCCCCCAGTCTATAAATACGAACTTAAAACAAACGGTAAGGTTATGTAATGATTTATTTTTCATTTTAATATTTTAACAATATTATTTATATAACATATTGCAGTAATAACATCGGCATCTGGAATCTTGTTGATTTTTTCACGGATTCCTTAATGTTACTTGCATTACAAATGCAGTAACTTTTGTGGTGTTGTAGAGTTCACTTAATTTTTGCAAATATTTAAAAACAATAATTAACAGTGCAATTTAGATGAAATTGTAGTGGTAAGTTTCCAATTTATAATTATTACTATGTTAAACGTCTCTAAAAATAATATGTTAAAAGCCTAAAGCAGTAAAATGAATATGGCGCTTAAGCGGTAAGAAGAGGGAAATTGTTATGTGTGTTACGTTGGGAATAATGAATGTGGTATTTCACACTTACCGCGTATTGGTTTTGTGCGGAAAGCAAGCAAATACGCACGATCTCGCACAAAAGTATTTTCCTCATAGTAGCAATATCTGTCATAAGAAGTTCTCCCGTGTCCAGATGTGCGACATGTTACGATGGAGTACGGAGACATGGGGTCAAAAGAAATAAATAATTTATACCGTTTATAAATATCCGTCTTGCATTAAATATATTTGGAAAACCATTCCCTTGTGCTAATGCAGCTTTCATCAACGTTTCGTTCTATTTTAAATAAAGACATCACTTACAATGCTATACAGAGTTCAAAGTTTTCCGTGACAGTCATCTCATGGGACGAATTCTTAGCATTATAAGAATGAAAAAAATACATGTACTAGTTACTTAATTCGCGCTTAGATTTCCCATAAATAATGTCTTCTGCATGATAATTATTATCCCATTATATTTTAAACACATTACGAAATATATATTTATAATGGTCTTTAAAGTAAAGATTTAAGTTCGAACAAATATTCTGCATAATTGTTCTGTCACGTTTATGGTTTAACAATAATTTAATACCGGTATTTTAATGATTGATAAATGAGTTTAAGATTGCAATGCTGTTATTCAAACATGAATGAGTGCTTAACCCAAGGCCTGAATACGGCGTGGAGTAAAGACTTTTCAGAGCGGAGCGTGCAGGAGGCAATGTTAGTTGACACTTTTCCCCTCACTGCTACGGAGAAGGGATGTTGCTGTTTCTTTGACTATTACACACTTACTACGTCATACTACTTTTGACCAATAAAACGGTACGAAAGGACGTATTTCAACCAATCATGGCTGCTTATCGCACAATTTTATCGCGTCCCTAGCATTTGTTTAATTTTATCGCATCCCTAGCATTTGTTTAATTTTATCGCGTCCCTAGCATTTGTTTGTTTGTTTGCCAACATTTGAAACTGCGCTGGTCTGGACGTCAAAAATATATATAAAATTACAAACCACTCCAGTCGATGCACAGCAGTTTCAAATATGACTCGCATTGGCATTCAAGAACAAGAATTAATAAAAATCACTGATCATACCTGTGCATCTTCTGAAATCCGATTTACAAATAAATGAAGAGCACCATTCAGAAATCCTGAATAAGTTGAATACACCATGTAGGCCTAAATCAACGAGTTCCTCTTCTATTACGCACACGTCCAATATAACATAAATTGAAGCATCAAGCACATTCAAATTTGAAAATTGTACATTGAATAATTATTCCTTTTAAAATTATTAATTCGGAAATTCTGAATAAGTTGAATACACCATGTAGGCCTAAATCAACGAGTTCCACTTCTATTACGCACACGTCCAATATAACATCAATTGAACCACCAACCACATTCAAATTTGAAAATTGTACATTCAATAATTATTCCTTTTAAAATTATTCATGTTTATTTTTTATGTCATTGTCGTTAATTAAAACTTTTCTAACACTTGTGTATATTAGTTATGTTATAGCTTCTGCTCTGAGAGGATAAAAAGAACTTCTGCTATATGATATTATGGATAGTCACGTATCAGAGATTGTTTAATATTGCGATTCATTGAATAGTAATCATTAGTGTGTCTGTATAAAGACACTACTGCCATCTAGCATGCATCTAGCGTAATATTTGTAATGTTGAGATGGTACAATAATATATTTGAAGAGAGTTGTATTTTCGTAAGTCAATTAATATTTTATTGTATTGGAGTACTTCGTTACTTCTAATCTTTATATACTTTCTTCTAATCGTGTAATAGTCAATTAAATCCCACTCGAGTTTTGATTTTCTCTAGATAAATCAAAACGTCTAATGAGATTACTGTTGATAAATACTACTAAATTATTATTTCTAGGAGCAAAGTCGATTTCGCACTTGACCTAAATAAAAATAAATAACTCGAAATGGAAAATATAAATTATGTTTCTTTTATCTTCAGGATTTCCTCTGTGATGTTACTGTCATACAACATCTTCCACTCTTTCACCTTCATGTCATTCAGACGGTAGATAACCATAGCAACAAATTTTTAGGTTCGGAATACTAGCTAATTAAAGAAATGATACTGTACTCCTGAACAGTTCATTCTTTATCTGTAATATTCTTTTGTGCGAGATCGTGCGTATTTGCTTGGTTTCCGCACAAAACCTATCCGCGGAAAGTCTAAAATTCCACATTCAGTATTCCCAATCTAACACACACAACAATTTCCCTCTTCTTACAGCTTAAGTGACATATTGATTTTACTGCTTTAGGCTTTTAACATATTATTTTTAGAGACGTTCAATGTAGTAATAATTATAAATTGGAAACTTACCACTGCAATTTCACCTAAATTGCACTGTTAATTATTGTTTTTAAATATTTGCAAAAATTAAATAAACTCTACAACTCCACTAAAGTTACTGCATTCGTGATGCAAGCAACATTAAGGAAGCCGTGAAAAAATCAACAAGATTTCAGACTCATCATAGACTGGGGGGAAAAAAAGGCAGACGTATATCACGGCCTGCTGGAGTATAGTAAACACAGAAAACATTTTAAAGCAACATTGTTGAAGATAGATATTTTTGTTTTGCAAATTTGTCGTCATTGAACAGAAATCAAGATGGAGATTTCATTGCAACTAATTAGAAATTCCTCTTTCAGGTAAGTAATAAACGATCTTCGCACAAAATAATGTACGGTACACGAGCGATATATTTTCTTTCAACTGTCGGAAATTAAAAAAGCTCAACTACGTTCCGCTTTTTCAAACTTTTCCTCGAACATGAAAACTTCAACATACCGCTCTTGTAACGCATATTACTATTACCTTTAAAACTCGAGAATAATGGTATTTTAATTTCAAATTAGTGTAATTCTGAAAATATTGAGATATACGACATTTTTTCCTCAGAATGTCTTCGGAAATAAGCTCCGTAAGGGACGGTAAGTCCTCGCGAATCACCTTTTAGAACGAATTGGCAAACTTAGAAATAGTTTCGTTAGTTCTCAGTAGGTGACCCTATTATTGGGACGGGTAAAAATGTATTTGGGAAAATATTGATATAGATTAAGTATAAATTGGCCTCATAATTGACAGTAAGAGCTATTTCCCGCTAATTCTAGTGTTCTTTACAATCACTAGAGGGGGAATAAAATTTTGAATTTTATAATGCGGTTATATTTATGTACTGTACTATTGGCGACACTGACTGTTATCTTCGCCATCTGTTCATAGAAGTAACAGCTAAAAAAGCTACACTTACACGAACAAATTACCATCATTATCGATTAACAGCAATCGGGTATCTTTGAACGCCAATGTACATGATCGATAGAGAACATATAGGCCTAATTGCTGAGTGATAATGATCTAATAGCTGTCATCGTACTTGTTAAATATGAATTAAAAGTGGCGCTGGGTATTATAATAAACTAATATAATATACAGCGTGTCTACCGTGAACCCTCAACATTTTAAAGTTTATTTTGAATTTAATGTGAAGATGTATAGTTATGGTTCTAGTCGGAAAGTAACCGCAGACTCAGAACCTTTATGTAATAATTTCGTAGTACATGTCAGAGCCATAGCAACTCTATAACAATAAACTATTTATAAAATGGCGACTCCTAGTGAGCGTGTCCAAGTTGGTGATATGCAGAGACGAAATCAATTATTCAAGTGTAGAGAAGCTTTCGTCGTGACTACAATAAGAACTTGCTGACATTTAAGACTATCAAGGAGTGGTGTATTGAGGTTTTTGGCCAACGGTAGTGCATTGAAAGGACACGGAGGTGAGAATCCCGTTACCCAGGAAGAGGCTATTGAAAATGTGCAGAGATCGTTTGTAAGAAGTCCAAAGAAGTCAATCAGACAAGCAGCAAGAGAACTTCGAATGAAACGGTCAACAGTACACAAAATTCTTCATCAACAATTGCATTTTCATGCCTGCAAGATTTTGCGAGAAATCAAACCCAATAACCGCTCAAAGTGAAAATCATTTGCATTTGATATATTGTATCGCATTGCTGACGACGAGAACTTTTTATCGCGCACGTTTTCAGACGAGGCCACCTTCCATCTTTCAGGAAAAGCCAGTTGGTACAATGTACGATTTTGGGGCTCGAAAAATCCCCAAGAACATGTGCGTGACAGTCCAAAAATTAATGTTTGGTGTGGTCTTCTAGATAATCACATTATTGGATCGTTTATCTTCACTGAAAAACTGAACTGAAAACTTTGTTGGATTTATAACCATTCCGTGTATAGTATTACTTGTATAGTACATTTCTCTTTAAGGGGTTAGGTACAGCTTACACTAGTAAAATTTTGGAAATATTCAACATTTTTTTCCTCCATTACTGTATAATGTACAATAATGAAAATTAATATGTGTAAAACACTGTCCTTCTGCTATATGAAAAAAAATATTTTTACGATTAAAAAAATTATTTACACTTTTTTTTTCAAAATTCAGTTCACTGTGCAGAGATGAAGCGTTTCCCACATAACTCAAAAACTATCCAGCATTCTGTGATGAAATTTGTATTTATACATGTCATATCTACAATATGATCCTATACGACTTCTCTACCTTTGATAGATTGCCTGGTAAAAAATAAATTCTTTATAAAAATGATCAAATATTAGTATTTTCTTCTAACACAAAATAAAAAAATATTATTTATTAAGGAATGTAGTTGAAAGAGCTTGATATAGTAAACATGAGTTTCAGCAACAAAATAAAAGAGAGAGAACATGAAAATGTTAACAAGTTTATGAGGTATGAGGGAAAAGCTTCATCACTGCACAGTGAATTGCCAATATTTTGAATTTTGAAAAAAAAAATTGAATCGTAAAAATATTTTTTATATAGCAGAAGGACAGTTTTTTGCACATATTAATTTTCATTATTGTACAAGATACAGTAATGGAGGAAAAAATGTTTAATATTTCCAAAAATGTTACTACTGTAAGCTGTATCGAACCCTTTGAATGTATGTGTTTAAAATGTTGGAGATTCATGATGTACACTCTTCATAATACGTATTTTATATTAATTTCGGTATTCTAAGGCTTAGTCTGTTGAAATAATGTTTTCTTTTCTCGTTCATTGCTTGGTCGAATCTATCAGACGTCATACTGTTTTCACTGCACTTATACCTGATCGATAGAAAACATTTGATTGATAATGTGGTATGATCCACAATTATTATCGCTGTAGAGAATAACGGTTGGTTGATATCCAACATTTTGTTCCATGGGATTGGTCTGTATCAAATTACTAATGTGCCGTTGTAAATGGAATTGTATAATTAATGACCAAACGGCCAAAAATCTTAAGTTAAGACATTTAAAATACGGTAGCTTCTCTATTCTTGTAAACAATATTAAATTCGTGGCCGTTGATTTTCGTTTCTTGAAAGCAGATTTCTGTCCACAAGGCGTATTTTGCCCGAGGCATGGCGTTTTATTATACACTCACCCCATTCGTTACTGCCATTCAAATTAATGTAGGAGCGATTAAACCGTTATCAGACCAACAGAATACACCCCTCTGGTTGTACAATTTGCTGGAGGAAATGAATTTTCGTTTAGGCCAAAAAACACGGGTATTGAAAAGCGAATAACCAACAGGTTATACATATCACTTTTATAGTGAATTCCCCTCCTAACCCTTCCCCCACCCCCTCGTCCCTATACACTGTGTTATTGAACTCAGCTGTAATAAATCTCATTCCATTATAATGTTCAGCCAATATTGAGTTTTGTGAATATGACATAGTGCATCAGCCACTACTGTGTTCTATAGGTCTCGGAGAACAAAGATGTTTGTCCATCTACATAAGCCCGCCAACAACATTGCGTTTGGAGGTTGCAGCTAACACATTACTTATTTATATAATTTTAATTGTAAATGCTTGCTCCTCTCTTATACTTTTCATAATAAAGTTATAATTTTAAGGAAAAATTTTACCTCACATTATTTGCAGAATTTGTAGATTTGAAAATGACAAAGCAAGTTACTTCCTTTCTTATGATCCCAAGTGGAATTAAGCTTACATTTTCCTTATTCCTCGACAGGTTGATCAGATTTCACAGATACGTTCTTTTCATTAGATTTTCTTCTTCATGCTGTCTTAAAATTGCTTTCATTTTCTTATTACATTCGTTAATTACTTTTACTTCACCTCTTCCAATATTTAACATATTTTTATTCTCTTCTCTTTCCTCTATACTTTTCTCTTTATTCTTTCCTTCGCTTTTTTTTTACTTTTCTTTCATTGATTCCTTCTGTTTTTCGCCATCTTTTTTTGCTACTCTCTTCTATCCTTTTGCTCTTATTTATTCCCATTAACTCAATGTTTTCTTTCTAATTTCTTCTTTTCTAATCATTTTAACACCTTCCTTTCCTTTACTTCCGCCTTTAATTTATTTGCTTCTTTATTTTTACATACATTTGTTATTTACATACTTTTTATTCGTAAATGCTTACATCTTTGTTCAAGACACAATTTTATTGATAAGAAAATGTAACATATTCAGCATAACATGAAGTTCAAGAAGTTTCCACTAGATGCGGCACGTGCCAAAGCATAAGCGTGTTGACATCTGTCGAGTGTTATGTACTTTACTTGCAAGTGAATAAGTCAAGAGAGTTATGTAATAAGCAACTAGCCGGAGAGTATGAAGGAAGTTATAACGTCAGTGGACGAGTCCATGTAATAGAGGGAATATTTATATCTAGGAAGATATATAAAATTTGTATAATAAAATCAGTAGGTAATGGGTATAGTTCTTTTTATAAAAACGCTTATATATTATTTGAAAAAGAAAATCTTAATCATATCAGGGATTAAGCAATGAAAACTATAATCTCTAATGATAAAAGTTATTAATAAAATACTAAAATACAATAATACACGTCATGGGTGCACTATTAGCAGCCTGAGACAAAGCCTACATCAGAGCACCGATCAAATCGCAAATGGCACACTCGTGTAGAGATTCTGTCATCTTGAAACTGCTGCTTCTTTGTTTCGCTTATGTTCGTGTAGATTATACTTTCATCTACCTGTGTTAGCTTTAGGCGCCTCATTAAAATATGTAGATCGTTACTTCCATTTGCAACTTAGTAACTCGCCTGCGTACAATACAATAAAAAGGACATATCCACGCATTAATTCCCTCTTCCCGCTTCCTTTCATCATCCTTCGGATTTTTCTTGTTTTTTTACGTTTTTATTATTATTTTCCTTCTTTCTATTTGTATACTTCTGTCTCTCTATATACTTTACTGATTACAGATACCGTCTTTCTTCAACTTTTCAATTTCCTTCGTCGCAACTTTCCTCTACTCTGTGCTGCGTCCTATTGTTTTTCGATTGCAGAGAAGAGTTATCGTTTTCGCGAAGTTATTTCAGTTCTATAAATTATAATTTATTATACTCTCAGATATATACGAGTATCACCAAGCAGTTTCACTGACATCCTGGAAAATTGTGCGTTCTTTCAGTGAATATAGTTCTCCTGTGCATTTTTAATGTGTTTGAACATTTTGACAATTTCATTTATTTATTCATTCATTCGTTCGTTCGTTCGTTCGTCCGGCTGTCCGTCCGTCCGTCCGTCCATTCAATATTCTGCCCAAGGGCAGGTCTTTCACTGCAAACCCAGCTTTCTACAATCATTCCTATTTTCTGCCATCCTCTTTTCTTCTCATATTATTATGACCCATATATCTTAATGTCGTCTATTATCTGATATTTTGTCCTGCCCCTATCTCTTCTTCCATTCACCATTCCTTCCAGTTCATTCTCCAGTAAGCAGTTCCTTCTCAGTCACTGACCCGATCAATTGCTTTTTCTCTTTCTGATCAGTTTCAGCATCATTCTTTCTTCACCCATTCTTTCAAACACAGCATCATTTCTTATTCTGTCTGTCCACTTCACACTTTCCATTCTTCTCCATATCTACATTTCAAATGCGTATATTCACTTCTCTTCACTTCGTCGTAATGTCCACGTTTCTGCCCCCATACAATTCCACACTCCATACAAAGCACTTCATTAGTCTCTTCCTAACATCTCTTTCCAGAGGTCCGCAGAAGATGCTCCTTTTTCTATTAATAGCTTCCTTGGCCATTGCTAACCTCTTTTTGACTTCCTGGCAGCATCTCATGTTACTGCTTATAGTACACCCCAAGTATCTGAAGCTGTTCACTTGCTCTACTGCCTCATTTAGAATTCGCATGTTTACCTTCTTTACTTTTATTTCCATGACCATGGTCTCCGTCTTATATTATATAATTTTTATAAACGTATTATTCACATTCATATCAGTATTATTGTTAACTCCTTAAATTTAAATTATAGTATCTATTGTCTGTTATGTGAAAATAATCATGAATTGAGAATATAAGCACGAACATATGTAAGGTAACTGAGTTTCTTCAGTGGTTGCAGCGATTCTCAGAATATTCAGGCGGTATTTGGAAAAGAGACCACTACTTCTATTCGCTCGGATATTTCCAAGGTCATCTCCAGCTAGGCCCTATTATAAGCTGCGATACTGAGTAGAGGAACGAAATTTCTTCACAGACAGACGTTAGAAATAACGATGTGTGCTGATTCGAAAGTAGTTTAACTTAGATAATATAGCAACCACTTGAAAAAAGATTTTTCCATTTTCATTCTGTACTTCATAAGTAGTATATGCGGATAGGACTTTATGGAGGAGGTTATGTTCTGAGACAACCCACAACTCAATAAAAACGTCTACAGATGATGATTATGAGTACTAAAACTTGATTAGGAATGTTTATTATTGTGTAATAATAATAATAATAATAATAGTAATAATAATAATAATAATAATAATAAATAATAATAATGTGTATCACTATTGTATTGATTAAGGATAGCTGAGTGGAAGAGAAAGCTTATGGCCGTAACTTTGCCAACGAAAATAAAACGTTCTATTCTAAACATTTTAATAATAAATCATATTATTTTTTAATATTTTTATTGCATTAATTTATCTTCATTTTTCAAACAACAATAATAATAATGATAGTAATAATAATAATAATAATAATAATAATAATAATAATAATAATTCAAATATCTTGGAGCAACAGTAACAATAATATGAATGATACTTAGGAGGAAATTAAACGCAGAATAAATATGGGAAATGCCTGTTATTATTCGGTCGAGAAACTTTCGTCATCTAGTCTGCTGTCAAAAAATCTGGAAGTTAGAATGTATAAGACATTTATATTACCGGTTGTTCTGTATTGTTGTGAAACTTGGACTCTCACTTTGAGAGAGGAACAGAGATTAAGGATGTTTTAGAATAAGATTCTTAGGAAAATATTTGGGTCTAAGAGGGATGAAGTTACAGGAGAATGGGGAAAGTTACACAACGCAGAACTGCACGCATTGTATTCTTCACCTGACATAATTAGGAACATTAAATCCAGACGTTTGAGATGGGCAGGGCATGTAGCACGTATGGGCGAATCCAGAAATGCATGTAGAGTGTTTGTTAGTTGGGAGACCGAAGGGAAAAAGACCTTTGGGGAGGCCGAGACGTAGATGGAAGGATAATATTAAAATGGATTTGAGGGTGGTGGGATGTGATGATAGAGATTGGATTAATCTTACACAGAATAGGGACCGATGGCGGGCTTATGTGATGGCGGCAATGAACCTTCGGGTTCCTTAAAAGCCATTTATAAGCAAATAAGCAATAGTAAATTATAATATTTTTTTAACGCTTGGTATTTTGCCCTATTGTAAAATGAGACATGAAGAAATGTATAATATATAATGTAAAAAGTAGGCTACCATATAGAATCATCACGTAAGATAATGCAGGACAATCATAAAATAAGAAATGTCTATGGAAAAAAAAAAAAGGATGAGCTCTAATTGCCTAACGAGAGTAGTCGTCGGAAGTCTAGTGGTTGTTTGATTGACTTGGTTTTCGAGCGCTGAACTCAGAACAGTCATTGCATCTAGGTTTGCTTTCGCTCATTATGCGCGACGATTTTAATGTCCGACAAGACATGTCCTGAGTGACATCCGTGAATCCGAATCCGAATCCGACTGGTGAGTCATTCTACCTCACCCCCTGATTGAACCTGGTCCCTTTCGCAGTTGAGTAGCCTGATAATCCACAGGGCCCAAAGCTTCAAGCCCTTCTTCTATCGGCATAGGGAATCCTTCCTACCTCCAAAACATCACTCCAGCCTGCTTCTGCCGTTGCAGATGATGGATGAAATGAAAGTAAGGTGAAGAGTGTTGATTTGGTGATACATGGAAACGGGAGTATCACGAGAAAACTTCTTAGCAACATTTGCTTTTGTCCACCATGAATTCCATCACAAGCTGACCGGGGATCTAAGCCGGATAGCCTGCATGGAAGACTAACGTAGAGCCACAGATGCGGCCTAATTCAGTGGTTACCATGCTGCTCGTTGTGTCTCTCTATTAGACCCCCTTGAGGATTGAGACTGCCCTGCCGCTTGGGTGGGTCCATTGTAATACTCAGAATGAAATGGTGTGCCGCATCCCAACTCCCCTAGAACCTACAGAATTCCTTTACATTTCATCGTAGACACCGTCAGTATTCCTCAACTCCGGTCCCACGAGTTACCATGAGGCCAGGGAAGAGCCCACTATAAATAGCACTACCACCAACAACTAATGACCATATACAAGAGGTGCAAGTTCAGTGGCGGCCCGCAATCGTCTGTACATCAGACGCAAGCCCGAATTATGAGAAAGAAACTAAGATGATGATGAAAGAGGTGAAGAGTAATTATGATGGCGAAAAGAGTCCGAGGTCCAACGGGGAAGAGTAATTATGATGGCGAAAAGAGTCCGAGGTCCAACGCCAAAAGTTATCCAAGAATACTGTTTCAATTGTTTGAGGAAAGACCACGAAGAAAACCTCAACCAGGCAACTTGTCACAACCAGGATTTCAACCCGAGCACGCTCGTTTTACGGTCAGACAAGCTAATCGTTACTCCACATCGGTGGACCTGACCGTCGTATTCCAGATTCGGGGGTTCACATCCAGCCGAGAGAGATGGATTTAAAGTATAACGAAGTTTTAAGTTGCGAGATCCTTGTCGTAAATTTACGATACGTTTAAGAACCCTGATTCGGACAGAGGGCTTCAGGTACATCTTTCAGTCATTTATTTTTTTTTTCATTTCATTGAATTCCATAGAACTTATATTAGCACTGAAACTTTAAATCAAGAGTTATACAATTTTTTGGCGAGATGAAGTGAGGCCGAGGATTCGCCATGGATTTAATGACATTTGCCTTACGGCTGGGAAAAACCTCGGAGAAAATCCAACCAGATAATAAGCCCAAGTGGGAATCTAACTCAAGACCGAGCGTAACACCGGGTCAGCAGGCACGTGAGACTGCCGATACAGTACATAGCAAGCGGATAATTCAATTTACAAACCTAAACAATAATTATTCATAAATAAAATTGAACTATAAGACAATGTAATACATAGCTAATTAATTAATTCAATTTAGAAGCATAAAAACAGATTACTTCATGATGAAGAATGGGTGGAGCGGAAAAAAATTATTTCCGGCACCGGGACTTGAACCCGGGTTTTCAGCTCTACGTGCTGACGCTTTATCCACTAAGCCACACTGGATTCCAGTTCTGATGCCGGATTGAATCCTCTAAGTTTAAGTTCCACCTCTTAATTTCCCTTTAATGGCCACGCCTCATGCACTGTATCACAGCTGTGTCACAGTGGCACAATGTTCAACACACTATGTGCATAGGTGCACTCATTACGAGTGACTAAGTGGCTTGGATCCGACGGAAGTAAAAGTATACGTTTTTAATTGTGTGCATGCTATTAAGTCTTATTAATCGAAGATAAATGAGTAAATATACAGGAAGATAACTGATGGATAAGACGCAGTCTAGGTCGGCAATGCTATCACGTCTGATGCGCATGTTCCTGGCTCGGAGCCAATCTGAATACACTGTACACTACTTCTACTATTATTTCTTCCCTACCTGCAATCGAAATCACATTCCCAGATTTCGTAGGAAGATTACTGCCAATAAAAGAATTAACTTACAGCATGATTTTTATTCGTCTTTCTGCTGTAAATTTTACATTCCTAAGTGATTTCATCCATAGAATTTTACTCATTGTATTTCGTAAATGTTATTTACTGTTTTAATATAGCATAGAGAAATCTTCATCTATGTTTATGTATATCGTAAAGGTAATAAATTGTTTATCCTCCTGCAATGAGACTAGTAGCGACTGCTCCATTCTGTTACAGCATTACCGCGGTGTAGACAAACTAGAAATTATTATACTACTTGGAACAAAAAGTTGAGTTTCCCCGGTCTGTTATTATTCTTCATTTCCAGTTGGTCTTCTCATCTCTGGATGCTTCTCTCCCAACTCTTTTTTGTAATATCTTCCTCTAATCTAGAATTCCGCTATCCTTCTAGTTGGAAATATAGACTAGATTGAAGACTGGAAGAAGAACTTGGAAGTCAAGGATGGTCGTGTTGCCATTATTTGACCATTATTACCAATAAAACTCTTCTGAACCAATTCTCCAACTAATGAGTAACTTGTTTCAAATCATAACCTCTACTACACGGTATGGTCAGAGGTAGAGATCTCTAACTCTGCAGCAGAAATTTTCTAAAAGAAGGCGTTTAAAATCCTTACGTGATATGAACTCGAGATCTTCATTTTATTGAGCTATAAAATCTCTCATGATATCTGACATTCTATTAGGCTATACAGGATGATTCCTAATTGTATACCAAAAAGTAGTGCAGAGAATTCAGAGTATTTTGTTCATTACGACTGTGTAATTCGTTGTCTCGTGAAATAAAATACTTGCGTGCGCCGTAGCTTATAGTAAGAACCTTATGGTGGGAGTAAATGAACTCGGTAGGCTACAAGTAGAAGCGTAGCGAAGGAGGGACGCTTCTCATTCCACTTTCTTCTTCCTCTGACGCGCAGGTAGGTTTCAGAAGATAACGAATGGCCTATATGTTAGTACCAAAATTGTTCCTTTAGTTATGTTCACTACTATGGTTACATTAGTAGCGAAATTTTTTCTCTAAATTTTTTTGGATTAAGTTAATACTAAATGTGATTCTTTAGTTTTATTGGCTACTGTGTTACATTAGTCATCAAAAATATTTCTTTAGTTTTGTTTGCTATAACGGTTAGTTTGATATCAATAATTTCCTTTTATTTTTGTGGTTCTTCTTAGACCCATTTACTGAAGATATTTTCTGAATTGTGCATGTTTTGCGCAGAGCAAATCTGAAACTGAAGATTAAGTAGTCACTTTTCCTGCCAGATGGATTGGAAGTGATAGGAAAAACATATGACCAGCACGATCACCTTACCTCACTCTGTTGGATTTTGTTTTTTAGTGGCGTATAAGAATCATATGGTCACCACAATTTTCTCATTTATATACTGTAACTTTCTAAAGGTCATATAATTCAAGCTGTGTGGTAGTAAAGGTAAATGTTATCACTATACATGCCACGAATGGCATATGGGACATGGAGATTCCTAACAGGTTTGGAGTTGTCTTGCTTTCCGTAAATCTGCGACACTGGACATAGAGCTTTGTGTTCGTGAACGTAAGTCGTGCTAAAGTTTTACATCGCACTTATCGCGCTCGTAGCCTAACAGCTGTACACAGCGACAACATGACAGATGCAACGTTTTTATAACTGACGTTAATATGTAGCCAGTCCAACGCTGTGGAGTAACGGTCATCACATCTGGCTTGAAACAAGCGGGTCCGGGTTCAAATCTTGATTGGGGAATGTTATCTGGTTGAGGTTTTCCCGGGGTTTTCCCTTAACCCACTAAGAGCAATTGCTGGGTAAATCTCGGCATTAGACTGTGGACTTATTTCGCTGGCATTATCAACTTCATTTCACTCAGACGCTAGGTAACTATCACAGTCGATAAAGTGTAATAAAATAACCAATTAAAAACATGTCCTAATCACATGAAAGACGTCTAGTGAACAGAGCTTTTCTCTTTTGCTTGGCCGCCCTCTATTTACTTCTGAAATATACTTTAGCATTGCCATAATTTGATAAATACAAGTTCTTCTTCATTTTTATTCCCTATAAATGCAACAGACTCCTATTCGGTTCCCAGTAGGCACTCCCTTCCACAACGACAGAGTGTGTGTTCGTCTACCAAGTCTGGCGGTCGCAATATTCTATCTGAAATCCGGCTGCTATACCAAATGACCGAGACAGGGAGAGATGGACCGGAGATGACATGCTGCTCTATGCTCATTGCCAGGAAGTGTAATAGTGATTGACAACTACCGTTCCTACCGACGACGCTTCGAACTACCCATAGTGCAGCGCACAATATTCCGGTACCTGAAATGCTAGAGAAACTCGTAAAATTATCGTTAAAGTTAACAAGAGGAAACTCATGAAATGTGTAAGAGATAGAGTTACGCTATCTTGAAGTCATATTGAAATGTTTATATCCACAGTGTACGTGACCTCTCCTTCAGCGTGACGCTATTTTTATTTTATTTTATGAAATGTTATTTTAAGTTGCTGGAAGAAAATTGTTACGCCGTAGAATAATGAATGAATTATGTTAGTTACAGAGTAGCGACCGGTAGTATACGAAGTAGGGGAACATGGGACAGGACGGGGTAGTTAATGTTTGAATGCTTTTATTTGGTATCAAATAATGTAAATGTATGGGTTTTATGACATATATGCTTTTATTACACTGTAAACAAGTAAAAAAATATGCACTTCGGGTGAAATCCGGTCATTATAACCTTAAAATAAATTAGTTTTTCGAAATGTGTGTTTTGCCCCGTTCTGCCCCACGTATGGGGCAAAATGGGGTATCTATTGCGCAAATTAAGCTTTCAGGAATAACTCCCTGTAAAGTTAATTTGAATAATATCGGGGGAAAAATTGTTCCGGAGCCGGGTATCGAACCCGGGACCTTTGGTTAAACGTACCAACGCTCTCCCACCGAGCTACCCGGGAACTCTACCCGACACCGATCCAATTTTTCCCTCTATATCCACAGACCTCAAAGTGGGCTGACAACCGTCAAGCAACCAACATTTGAGTGCACACTAACTGTGTGAATTTAAATTGTGGTTTTCTGTTACGTACAGTGACGTGTATTATGCAAATTAAGCTTTCAGGAATAACTCCCTGTAAAGTTAATTTGAATAATTTCGAGGGAAAAATTGTTCCGGGGCCGGGTATCGAACCCGGGACCTTTGGTTAAACGTACCAACGCTCTCCCACTGAGCTACCCGAGAACTATATATTTTTTTGTAATAATTAATGGCAAAAGTGACAAAAATTATATACTGAAAGTGTGAATACTACAACATTTTACAAGTGTACTTGAGAAAAAGTCATTCGCAGAATACGCAAATGTGCGTTGCAACCTCGTCTTCACTGTCTACTCCTGCGCAACAATTGTGAGCCCATTTCAGACATGATACGCATCTAATCCAACCATCTTCTGACAAACAACAGAACGAACAACCCATTACAGGAGGTAAAATTTAATTAAATATGACGTGGGGCAGCACGGGGTACTGCCCTGTTATGCCCCACCCCGTTTTGCCCCACAGTCACGATTTCTATGTTATGAGGTATTGGCAGGAAAAATAACGCACGAAATTTAAGAAAGTTTCGGAATTAAAAGCCAGGTAAGCACTCTATAATATGACATTAAAATAGATTATCTAAATAAATCTCATTTCTACTTACGTGTGACAAGAGAACACTTTAAAGTTGCAAATGAATGATACAATATGATACAACAACCGAATAGCATAAAACAGATGCAAGGAATGCCAGTAAGTGTTGTGTGATGATATATTTACATGAGGTGACGGAGTTCTAAAAAAATTCGGTAGATTACACTACTTGTTGGGAAGATAGAGGCTATACCCCGTCCTGCCCCCCTTCCCCGTCCTGCCCCATATTCCCCTACATTTTTATAATTTGATCATATTTTCAGATTCACATATCATTAGTTAATGGATTGATAATTAGTTAAAGTGATGACACTTATTTTAGCTTAGGTTATTATTAGTTAGTTAGTAATATAGCCTTGTTAGGTTAGTTGCTCATTTTCTGTTGATTGATTAGTAACTTAATTATTTCAGTGAGCCAGCGAAGAATATAATTGAATATAAATGACATATTCAAAGAATTCGTCATTATTCACCACTCTACACAGTGACCTCAGAGACTGTCGGAATTTAACAGTACCTAAAACCGAAGTTAGTAAGCATTTCTTACTGTGTAAAGTCGGTAAGAGGCAGTACTCTGAAAATGCAGGCATTTCCCATATTTATTCTGCGTTTAAATCTCTCCCGAGTGCCATTTATATATGTTACTGTTGCGACAAGATATTTGAGTTTTTCTATCTCTTCGAAGGATAAATCTCCAATTTTTATATTTCCATTTCGTACAATATTCTGGTCACGAGACATAATCATGTAGTCCACACCTGTGGAGTAAGGTCAGCGCGTCTGGCCGCGAAACCAGGTGGCCCGGGTTCGAATTTCGGTCGGGACAAGTTACCTGGTTGAGGGTCTTTCCGAGCAAATGCTGGCTAACTTTCGGTGCTGGACCCCGGACTCATTTCACCGGCATTATCACCTTCATTTCATTCAGACGCTAAATAACCTAGATGTTGATACAGTGTCATGAAATAACCCAATAAAAAAAATAATAATCATGTACTTTATTTTTTCGTGATTTACTTCCAAATCTATCGTTTTACTTGCTTCAAGTAAAATTCCCGTGTTTTCCCTAATCGTTTGTGGATTTTCTCCTAACATATTCACGTCATCCGCATAGACAAGAAGCTGATGTAACCTGTTCAATTCCAAATCCTGCCTGTTATCCTGAACTTTCCTAATGTCATATTCCAGAGCGAAGTTAAAAAGTAAAGGTGATAGTGGATCTCTTTGTTTTAGCCCGCAGTAAATTGGAAAAGCATCAGATAGAAACTGGCCTATATACTGACTCTGCTGTACGTTTCACTGAGAGACATTTTAATTAATGGAACTACTTTCTTGGGAATAACAAATTCAATAAGAATATTATTTCTCTCTTAACTGAATCGTATGTCTTTTTCACTTTCAGTACTACACTATGTATATTGAAAAAAGTAAAAAGTATAAAATCTAACACAGAGAAAAATTTAATAAGGAATAGGGATAAAAAGGAATGAATAAAATGAAAGTTAAGAATAAAGAATGCGTTGAAGAGCAGGAGAAGAAATGAGGAATTTTAAAAATAAGGTGATATGTAAATGAAAGTGAAGAAAATTATAGATCTAAAAGCATTACAAATGCATGATTACCCGTGAGATCTACGATAGATATGGCTAGAACGGACGTCTGCCGTTTTGTTCGGTCCTATGTATGGATTCCCGTCTCAGTGGAGATGACACAAACGTTGTAACACGGGCCTCCCATTAGAGGTATTTGCATATTGCATACACTATTATGCATTGTAATTTGCAATTATTTGGTGCAGCTTCTCTCTCTCACTGCGGGCTATGCTCTGCAGACGACCCCCACAAAAATTGAGCCCCCCTGATGTGCTGAACGGAACGATCGCATTTCTGCTCCATTCGTAAACATATACCGGAAATTATTTCGTATTCGCCATAATACTTTTATTTTAATTTATGTTGAAGATATTGTGTTTTGCTTGAACACTCCTTGCTTATTTCTAAACCTCACACAAAGATATGATTATTATTATTATTATTATTATTATTATTATTATTATTATTATTATTATTATTATTATAACAGAAAAGAAAAAATAAGTCCTCTTTAATTCAAATCAGCAGTGTTCATTTCTGATATTCAAAGTAATGGAGAAATATGTCGAAATGTAGGGGAGGAAAGGGCACATTTGACCAACATTTTTCTATTTACATTTTTTTATTCGCATCCGATACCAACATTTGAACAGAATTATAAGAGATTTCTTAATGATAGCCTCAGAATTTTATATTTCTTGAAATATAATTAGAAACAAACAAGAGAAATAGAAATAAAATAATACAAACAATATAAAACAGGAGATAGAGTAGTATTAACAAAATTTGACCGAATGAGCAGCGCTCGTGTTCGGTTGCAGTTCAGACATATGTCTGAAACGTAAATTAAGTCAGAAGTAACTCTTGTAACATGTTCAAAACTTCCCCATGTATGAGGTATCTTTGAACCGGGAAGGGTAATTTTGATCAAAGTCCAAATCATCTGTTAAAGAACTAATTAACGCTCAAAAATATCATGTACTACAGCTACATTACTTTTTTTCTCTAAGTCCACATCAAAGTGTTTCATTGTCATAATGTCTCTTGAATTCTCCGGCTTTGTGAATTTAATGGCAATATCACTTTTCTGTCTTACTACAATTCAAGATATTTCGTAAATCCACTGTAATTTTCTTTCATTAGCTTTTCTGCCTCAATATTTTTCGTTCATTTTTCCTTATTTTGTTCTCTAATTCAACCTAGATCAAGATGACATAAAACAACTTGAAAAATTATAATTCTAGGCTCATTAAAAACAGGGAGGCCAATGATTAATTATCTTTTCTGCCTCAATATTTTTCCTTCATTTCTCCTTATTTTATTCTCTATTTGGACGTAGATCGAGATGACATGGAACAACTTGAAAAATAACAATTTATAGGCTTATTAAAACAGATAGGACAATGATTATCTTTTCTGCCTCAATATTTTTCCTTTACGTTTTCCTTATTTTGTTTTCTATTTCAACCTAGATCAACATGACATGAAACAACTTGAAAAATAGTAATTTCTAGGCTTATTAAAAACTGATAGGCCAATGATTAATCATCTTTTCTGCCTCAATATTTTTCCTAAATTTCTTCCTTATTTTCTTCTCTATTTCAACCTAGATCAAGGTGACATGGAACAACTTGAAAAATAATAATTTATAGGTTTATTAAACACAGATAGGCCAATGTATAATTATCGTTTCTGCCTCAATATTTTCCTTTCATTTTTTCTTACTTTGTTCTCTATTTCAACCTACATCAAGATGATATGAAACAACTTGAAAAATAATAATTACTAGGCTTATTAAAAACAGATAGGCCAATGATTAATTATCTTTACTGCCTCAATATATTTTTCCTTATTTTGTTTTCTATTTCAACCTAGATCAACATGACATGAAACAACTTGAAAAATAGTAATTTCTAGGCTTATAAAAAACTGATAGGCCAATGATTAATCATCTTTTCTGCCTCAATATTTTTCCTTCATTTTTCCTTATTTTGTTCTCTATTTCAACCTAGTTCAAGATGACATGAAACAACTTGAAAAATAATAAGTATTAGGCTTATTATAAACAGATAGGTAAATGATTAAATATCTTTTCTGCCTCAATATTTTTCTTTCATTTTTTTTATTTTGTTTTCTATTTCAACCTACATCAAGACGACATGAAACAACTTCAAAAATAATAATTACTAGGCTTATTATAAACAGATAGGCTAATGATTAATTATCTTTTCTGCCTCAATATTTTTCCTTCATCTTTTCCTTATTTTGTTCTCTAATTCAACCTAGATCAAGATGGCATGAAACAACTTGAAAAATAATAATTTATAGGTTTATTAAAAACAGATAAGCCAAATATTAATTATCTTTTCTGCTTCAATATTTTTCTTTCATTTTTTCCTTATTTTCTTGTCTATTTCAACCTAGATCAAAGATGACATGAAACAACTTGAAAAATAATAATTACTAGGCTTATTAAAAACAGATAGGCCAATGATTAATTATCTTTTCTGCCTCAATATATTTTCCCTTCATTTTTTTTTATTTTGTTCTCTATTTCAACCTACATCAAGATGACATGAAACAACTTTAAAAATAGTAATTTCTAGGCTTATTAAAAACTGATAGGCCAATGATTAACCATCTTTTCTGCCTCAATATTTTTCCTTCATTTTTCCTTATTTTGTTCTCTATTTCAACCTAGTTCAAGGTGACATGAAACAACTTGAAAAATAGTAATTTCTAGGCTTATTAAAAACTGATAGGCCAATGATTAACCATCTTTTCTGCCTCAATATTTTTCCTTCATTTTTCCTTATTTTGTTCTCTATTTCAACCTAGTTCAAGGTGACATGAAACAACTTGAAAAATAGTAATTTCTAGGCTTATTAAAACTGATAGGCCAATGATTAATCATCTTTTCTGCCTCAATATTTTTCCTTAATTTCTTTCTTATTTTCTTCTCTATTTCAACCTAGATCAAGATGACATGAAACAACTGGAAAAATAAAAATTTATAGGTTTATTAAAAACAGATAGGCCAATGATCAATTATCTTTTCTGCATCTATATTTTCCTTCATTTTTTCATATGTTGTTCTCTATTTCAACCTAGATCAAGATGAAATGAAAAAACTTGAAAAATAATAATTTATAGGTTTATTAAAAGCAGATAAGTAAATGATTAATTATCTTTTCTGCCTCTATAATTTTTCCTTCATTTTTTCTTATTTTGTTTTCTATTTCAACCTAGATCAAGATGACATGAAACAACTTGAAAAATAATAATTGCTGGGCTTATTAAAAATAGATAGGCCAATGATTAATTATCTTTTCTGAATCAATATTTTTCCTTCATGTTTTCCTTAATTTGTTCTCTATTTCAAGCTAGATCAAGATGACATGAAATAACTTGAAAAATAATAATTTATAGATATATTAAAACAGATAGGTCTTTTATAAAAACGAAAATCATCTTAATTATTCTAAGACGAGTAATCAACAACAGATTGACATTTTTAACCTTCACTCGTTGTGTTTCCAGAGTACGTATCACAGCTCTGAATCGCCCACATCTGGATGGAAGCGCATTAACAGTTGACTCTTCCAACCAAACGAGCTCGAATGATGCCGTCTGTCAGGAATGGGGCAGGTAGCACGGGGAAGGAAGTCAATTTGAAGTGAATTTCATTGAACGAGTGTCCATGTCCAATAGATTGAAATCGGCTCGGATGACCTTCCATCAGATGGAAGTAGTAATTGCAATTACCTTGGCCTTGTCACACACAGATATCAACCAGTCCTAGTTTTATACACGCCAGTGTAGAGTCAACGGAATCGTAGCAGTACCACCCAAGCCCTGGCACTGCCGATTGACATCTCATAGAAGGTCGCCGATGGATAAATCCTGTAAAAAAGGCACTGTTCCTGTTATTTTCTCCAAAGATTTCAGCCTTTTTTTCATTATAATTTCACAGTTACTCCACTTTAACGTATCAGCTCATGATTTTTAGAAGAAATTAAAACAAAAAAATACGACGTTAAATATAAAGTCACTATTACGTAGACAGCAATGGGCGTTTGAGTGCATTTGCCCTCCGTGTGCACGGAGAATTCCAAGTGCGAGCGCTGTAGCGCGCTAGCAGCTATAACAGCTCTTACACAGCTTTTAAATTAGCTAAATTTAGGACTTCAGGGAAAAGAAATTCTTAATATACAATTTGCAGATAGAATTGTAGCTTTTAAGGGGAAATTGCTGGTATGGATACGTCAAATACAAAAGGGTGAAATATATCATTCCCCATACTTATCTAAGCGCATAGAATTTTGAACAACGAAAATTTCGGAATGTACGCATGTATTTTATCCGGTCTATTAGAGGAATTTCCATCAAGATTCCACGATTTGGATTGCCTGGAAATGGATTTGCGTATTTTTGCTACATGTTTCGATTCCAACTGATTATTGATAACGTTCCCCCCTTCATTATAGTGTGAATTGATTAACCTGCGATGTGATCGAGAGATGCGAGCGAAATATGATTCAAGGTCGAGTCTCATGCAGTTTTATGACGGATTCCCAAGAGGACGCTTTCCCAACCTGCATAAGCTGTGTGAGAAAGTTTTGTGTTTACTTGGTTCCACTTATAAATGTGAACAGTTATTTTCTATTACGAAAATAAACAAATCTCAAAAGAGAAATGATGGGATTTTAACGGCACTTCTTCGCATAGCTTGTGCTAATAGAGTTTCTCCAAATCTTGAGGTATTGAGTAATGTGAATTAATGTGCAACAGACATGTTTTGTTTTGTGTTTAAGGAAGTGTTTCATTACTTTGTGTTCTTACTTAGTTTGGTAGTATAACATTTTCTTTTGAAACATACAGTACGTGCCGTAAATTGAATAAACCGGTTTTCGTGCACTCTATAAGCACACTTCTCTCGTAGTACACCGTGCAAGCACAGAGTGCATAATTCTGCCCAGCCCTGACGTAGAGGGTGGAAGTGAAATAAATTTGAAGATTGAAGGGAACGATACGGTACACTGAAATGAATAGAAAATCTCTATTACATTTTATGATTAAATGCACGGTTAATTATAAAATTGAAGTTTGAAGTTTCAGCAGACCGGCACATCGCTGCTAACACACTCTGCTCGTGATACAGATATAAGAGGTTAACGAACTCGGTTTGTCTCGGTAGGTGAAGTCTTTCTTGATTTATAGCGTCATACTTCAGTTTCTATTCTCTCTTTGCTTATTTATTTAACATATTTATCGATTTAAATATCTATTATTTTATTGTATTTTTTTAAATACTAAATGTTTTAATTGTTGTTATATTGTAACTTTTATTTCAACTATTTTTTTTATAAATTTACCTCTTCATAAATACTTCACTCCCGTTTTCTACAACTCTAAAGTAGGCCTAACTCTTCTTAATAATCTACACGAAATCGGTTCTCACATTAAATAGATTAGTAATCGATGTTACTTACAGTGAAGTTCTCGACACACGTTCGTTCTGACTATAGAAAGTGATTGAAGCGATCCAAGCAGTTGTAATTTTTATACCCCTCACTATTCTCTCGTGTGTCTTCACGAAGACTTAATTCGTTTTGCTTTATATAATTAATTAAGGGAACTTTTGTAGAAGAAAATTCAATTGCTTAACATTTCATGTGATTCACATTAAGGTAATTTAAGAACTCACGATGTAGCGAAATCAGAAGGTGAAGAAGATCATATGTGTTAGCAGACTTTTATGAACATCTAGTTCTTCTTAGAACGTTATAAATATTTGTCATTAAAACCGAAAAAGATTTCGAAACCAAATTCATCACAGCATAGAATGTTTTGGAACCCCACACAAGTAGAATATAAGGCACAAATGGGAACATTTGAAGGTATTTTGGTAAAAAAAATATATATGGATTTACTTTTTGATGTTTATTTTGGTATTATCAAGAGTAATTAATAACATTATGAAATCAAAGTGACATTTAAGTGAAATCTATACGGCATTTAAATATCCAGTGTGCCATATACCATGGAGGTACCTTTCAACACATTTTCCTGTAAAGTAAATTTTCGTTGACATGTACCTATTTCTCAGGAAATTTTGGAAGAGAAAGTTCAAATTTTTCCCTTCACTAAATTCACATTTATTATTTGTTTTCTTCAATTCTTCATATGTCTGATTAAAAAGTATCACAATTATTAAATATTTACTACAAGAAAATCATAATAAATTTGACCTTGAGGAGAACAAATTAAAAAAATTATTTATAAATATATTGCACTAAGTAATTCAATACTGTGAAAGAATCTATGTGTCTGCGTATATGTCAAATTATATTAATATAGGATAAATAAATCTACAGAAAATGATACACAAATATTACAAATTTTAAATTAATATTTAATATTAAAATTTCAACACATATTGACATAATTATAATACGAGAAGAAACATATTATTTCATTTTAAAGCATTCAAAAGTTCAACGGCTGCTGGTATGAAACATGGCTTCAATTGTGGCTTAAAACTATACAAGAAAATTAATTTCTCTGTACCTTGTTTTAGCTAACATAAATATGATTAAATTTAAACTGAACATTAAATAAATTATTAAGGGAACTTAACATAGGGTAAGATAATTAATTGATAAATATTAGTCTTATATTATTAAACTTGTGAATATTGATTATAAACATTTTCAATTATGATTATTCTTTATCATATAGGCTCTTGTTTTTGTATTTTATTGCTTATATTAATTTGTTTATTTTATCTTCTTTCTGCTTATCTACAGATCAGTTTCCTCCTGACCACGAGCGTTTGCTCATACGGGAGTAAATTCCTTAATTTGTATTTATGTTTTATGTAGGCCTGTACAATAATTTCTTAATATATCTTTTAATGTAAATAAATATCTCACAATTTAATTAAAGACATTTCATTACGGGTGGAAACGCCTTGCAATATCCATGCTTCCAAGCTATTTTAGCTTATACCATAACATATCATTAATATATATTTATTTTGATGTACCGAAGTACATATGATATTTCCATGCAGATATTCTGCGTCATCATACGATGAAAGAGTAATGGAACGGAGAAAAATTCTCTCCGGCGCCGGGATTTGAACCCGGGTTTTCAGCTCTACGTGCTGATGCTTTATACACTAAGCCACACCGGATACAACTCCGGTACATCAAAATAAATATATATGATATGCGTAAATCACTTCGTGATTTAAGACGGCGCTTATTCCGTCGGATCCCGACCAACTAGTCACTCATATCGAGTGCACCTCAGCACATGTGTGGACTTCGGTCCTGCGTTCATAGACATCTATGACGTAGTGCAGAGGGCGGCCACTAGAGGGAACCCAAGAGTTGGAGCTTAATCTGAGACGATTCTAACCGGCGTCGGAGTTGTATCCGGTGTGGCTTAGTGGATAAAGCATCAGCACGTAGAGCTGAAAACCCGGGTTCAAACCCCGGCGCCGGAGAGAATTTTTCTCCGTTCCATTACTCTTTCATCATATCATTAATAGTTGAAAATATTATCCAGCTTCACCTTTTCAGTAAAACAACTCCAGTTGAAATTCAGGTTCTGTCACATATTCAACAATATTCTCATTTTTCTGTTCACAGATTACGACTTCATTTCGCTTTTCTTCATGATTTTCAATGAATAAATTTTTGAACCACCCCTATCTTCTCTATTAAACTTTCAGGCTTTCTAGAATCAAGATCTGTCCTTCCCTTCTTTATAAGTCTTTGTAACGCTAGTGTGCGTAAAAGCAATCATTCTAACCTCTTAAAAGTTTTTACTAAGCTAGCGTAGTTAAGTTTTTTTAAGCATACACTGAAGAGTGGAAACAAGAACTTCATTTCATGCATGTGAATCATAGTTAATCTTATTGCAGGTAATAAAAGCTAAGCATGACCTCCTATATCAACGTTGTGCTACGAATATAGTATTTACTATGGGTTTTATGTACCATAAATCATAGAATTTAATAGAAAATGGTAGGAAAATCCGACTTTACGGCTCAGTATATAGCGCGCACGCTTCCGAAACAAGCGTCCGTGGTTCGATTCCCAGCATTCCACGAAACTTGGCTTTTGTTCCTTTTCTTGTACTTGTCTTGTAACATCTCTGCAGTGGCCATGCATCGTGTTTTATCACACGATCAGGAAAACTGCAGTGTGAGAGAGTCTACTGTAGGCACAAAGAAAAGGCCAAAGTATCCAAAAGAAAATTATGTTTTAATGCCTATATAAGAAGAATATTTGCAGAAAAGTTGTTCATTCTGACTTGCTGCATATCTCTTTCCTATAGCTCTCCATACCTGCGATCTTCCTTCCAATGCTTCCTCGAAGATCTCTTTCACCATCCTGTCTTTATTCATCCTGACAACATGTCCATTACAATTTAATCTTTTTGTTCTAATTACTGAAACTATATCAGGCTATTTAAATTTATTAATAAGTACAGTAACATTCCTTTTAATTCTTCACTGACCATTGTGACGTGTAGGTCCATAACTTTTCATTAAAGTATTTATTTCCCAAGTCATAAACATTTTCTGTATCTTATCTGTAAGAATCCATATCTCTACTTCATAATAACTGCATATATACTGTATATACAGTAGAGCATCGATTATCCGAAACAATTGGGGTCGGGGGTGTTCGGATAACCGATCATTTACGAAAACAAATTGTACCGCTGTCATAGAAGCAGTATGAAACAAAGAAACACTGATATTAAACGCAAAACTATCCATAAAGTATAGGCTATATTTTGTATCATGCGTCTTACAAATAACATAGAAAACTGACTAGCCTAGTTTGACAAGTTCGAACAGCCATTAAAGTAGGCCTACAGTTTAGGAAAATAAGTTTTTTTTTTGTTGCTTCAGAGCTGAGATTTTTTTTTCCGCTAAATCTCGCATACGGCGCTACCGGTAGCGAAACTTCTACATATATGGCGCACGCTCAAATTCAAATTTGCCGACTGGAACGCTTTCGGTTAACCGATGTTTCGGTTGAACGGTATTTGGATAATCAATGCTCTACTGTATAAGATTATATACAGGCCTATAGTTATTATTTATGTATATAATACCCTAACATTTAATATTTCTTGTTATTTTCAGGGTGGAAAATATTGCCCAAGCATGTACAGAGAAGTTTATTACAAAGGTGAGTATATTTTTATAGACCCTTCATAAATATTGAAGTTTGTATTTTAATTGATTTTAATGACATCATGTTGTTAGTAGTGAAGAACCTGTTATTGGGCAGAAAACTATGAATGAATGAATGAGTGTTTGTGTGAATTTTTTCTCAAGCTAACTTTACAGACGCTCACATATTTAGATTTCCTTCACGTATCCCTAACATATCATTAGAATTGACATAAGACAACACACTGAAAACGGATAACATATATGCCATTACTATGGAGTCCACGCAACGTTAAAACTGAATCTATATTTCGATGAGCTCAACTAAACATATCGGGCATAAGTATACAGTATGTCTATACAATTATTAATTAAAATATCACATCTCTAGCATAGTTCACACTATATGAATATTTCGAACTTTTTAGGCCTACGTCAGGAAAGTGCATGATGGGACTATCGTGTTATAAGGCCGATATTACCCCGGAACTCCACAAAAAATATCATCTTGCAACAGACATATTATACACTTTAGGTTCCATCTGTTGCAAACATCATAGTCGTAAAAATAACTATTTTATTTGTGTACTTATTTTACTATCATTATGTTAAAGAAGAGGATACCAACAATGCTCCGTATAATATGCATTATTTTTTGCATATATTCCTATTTCAATTTATACCAACTTGCAATCTAATACGATATAGAGGAATACAAAATATAGCTGTCCGTACGTAGTTGATGAGTTTACAATATAGATGTCCGCGCGTAGTTGATATGTTTACAATATAGCTGTCCGTGCGTAGTTGATTTGTTTACAATATAGCTGTCCGTGCGTAGTTGATGAGTTTACAATATAGATGTCCGCGCGTAGTTGATATGTTTACAATATAGCTGTCCGTGCGTAGTTGATGAGTTTACAATATAGATGTCCGCGCGTAGTTGATATGTTTACAATATAGCTGTCCTTGCGTAGTTGATGTGTTTACGATATAGCTGTTCGTGCGCAGTTTATATGTTTACAATATAGCTGTCCGTGAGTAGGTGATGTGTTTACAATATAGATGTCCCCGCGTAGTTGATATGTTTACGATATAGCTGTTCGTGCGCAGATTATATGTTTACAATATAGCTGTACGTGAGTAGGTGATGTGTTTACAATATAGATGTCCGCGCGTAGTTGATATGTTTACAATATAGCTGTCCTTGCGTAGTTGATATGTTCACAATATAGCTGTCCTTGCGTAGTTGATGTGTTTACGATATAGCTGTTCGTGCGCAGTTTATATGTTTACAATATAGATGTCCGCGCGTAGTTTATATGTTTACAATATAGCTGTCCGCGCGTAGTTTATATGTTTACAATATAGCTGTCCTTGCGTAGTTGATGTGTTTATGATATAGCTGTTCGTGCGCAGTTTATATGTTTACAATATAGATGTCCGCGCGTAGTTTATATGTTTACAATATAGATGTCCGCGCGTAGTTTATATGTTTACAATATAGCTGTCCGTGAGTAGGTGATGTGTTTACAATATAGATGTCCTTGCGTAGTTGATATGTTTACAATATTGCTGTCCTTGCGTAGTTGATATGTTTACAATATAGCTGTCCTTGCGTAGTTGATATGTTTACAATATAGCTGTCCTTGCGTAGTTGATGTGTTTACGATATAGCTGTTCGTGCGCAGTTTATATGTTTACAATATAGCTGTCCGTGAGTAGGTGATGTGTTTACAATATAGATGTCCGCGCGTAGTTGATATGTTTACAATATAGATGTCTGCGCGCAGTTGATATGTTTACAATATAGCTGTCCTTGCGTAGTTGATGTGTTTACGATATAGCTGTTCGTGCGCAGTTTATATGTTTACAATATAGCTGTCCGTGAGTAGGTGATGTGTTTACAATATAGATGTCCCCGCGTAGTTGATATGTTTACGATATAGCTGTTCGTGCGCAGATTATATGTTTACAATATAGCTGTACGTGAGTAGGTGATGTGTTTACAATATAGATGTCCGCGCGTAGTTGATATGTTTACAATATAGATGTCCGCGCGTAGTTGATATGTTTACAATATAGCTGTCCTTGCGTAGTTGATATGTTTACAATATAGCTGTCCTTGCGTAGTTGATGTGTTTACGATATAGCTGTTCGTGCGCAGTTTATATGTTTACAATATAGATGTCCGCGCGTAGTTTATATGTTTACAATATAGCTGTCCGCGCGTAGTTTATATGTTTACAATATAGCTGTCCTTGCGTAGTTGATGTGTTTATGATATAGCTGTTCGTGCGCAGTTTATATGTTTACAATATAGATGTCCGCGCGTAGTTTATATGTTTACAATATAGATGTCCGCGCGTAGTTTATATGTTTACAATATAGCTGTCCGTGAGTAGGTGATGTGTTTACAATATAGATGTCCTTGCGTAGTTGATATGTTTACAATATAGCTGTCCTTGCGTAGTTGATATGTTTACAATATAGCTGTCCTTGCGTAGTTGATATGTTTACAATATAGCTGTCCTTGCGTAGTTGATGTGTTTACGATATAGCTGTTCGTGCGCAGTTTATATGTTTACAATATAGCTGTTCGTGAGTAGGTGATGTGTTTACAATATAGATGTCCGCGCGTAGTTGATATGTTTACAATATAGATGTCTGCGCGCAGTTGATATGTTTACAATATAGCTGTCCTTGCGTAGTTGATGTGTTTACGATATAGCTGTTCGTGCGCAGTTTATATGTTTACAATATAGCTGTCCGTGAGTAGGTGATGTGTTTACAATATAGATGTCCGCGCGTAGTTGATATGTTTACAATATAGATGTCCGCGCGCAGTTGATATGTTTACAATATAGCTGTCCGTGCGTATTTGATATGTTTACAATATAGCTGTCCTTGCGTAGTTGATGTGTTTACGATATAGTTGTTCGCGCGTAGTTGATATGTTTACAATATAGCTGTCCATGTGTAGTTAATATCACTTTACAATATAGCTATCCGCGCGTAGTTGGGATGTTTACAATATAGCTGTCCGCCCAGTTGATAAGATTTTCACCTTTTCACACGTAATCGATACACACCCTTTATTACTACAGAGAAACTCAAACCAACATTCCTGAGAAAATAATCACAGTTAATAATTGATTTATAGTCATTGAAGAGAGCGAGAGATTTTCCATATTTTACCGTAGAAAATGTGAAGTCTACCAATTTAACATCAAAAGCGTTTTACAGCTGTTATTGGGGACATTTCGCAGGAATCTTTGCGAACACGGATACCTGATTTTGCTTTGCGTTCTTCATTGATTTACACAGTGCGATATTTTAGTGGAATTTCATACAGAGATATTACAAAAAGACGTGGTATTTTAAAATGCAAATACCTCTCTGTACATTGCGCTTATGTGAATTATTTGGTGACACGCGTCATAGATTTCACAGTTTTTGTGTGTATAGCGTAAATTTAGCAAGGCATTCAATAACTTTTAATAAACAAAATGGCGCACGCCGTCGAACAAAGGGCCTTTTGTATGAAAATATTTTATCACTCGGGCAGTATTTTCGTGGTACTCCGTGAGTCTGGGAGGAGATACTACTACAATTGACAATATTGAAAGATTGGTGAAGAAATTCGGAGAAACAACAAAAAGTACTGTTGGCAGAGGGAAGTTCATTGGAAAAGATGAAAGGATTGCATGCGTAGAGAAAATGCTTGTTCGTAGTTTTATAAAAACAGATATCTGTCGAAACAACTCTGTTTAAAACAATGATCTACCTCAAAAATGACTTAGGCCCATATTTAATTCTGTAAACATTCAGTTGGTGCAACGACGAAAAATCATAGTGACAATTTCCGAAGCTTCACAGCAGAGACAAAACTCTGACAGACAACTGTGTATTTCATGCAGTACATTAAAATCAAGCATTTCATCTCCCTTTAAACGCAATACGAACATTTTTTAATTGATCAATTTTTCAAACCTATAGGCTGTGCCGAGCAGTAAGTTAATTAGCATTGTATTACTTTTATTATTTGTTTAAAAAATTTCAATATATATTTAAAATTGTTATTGCTTGTTACTTTCACTCTGAATTAGCGCGACCATATCAAATATGCTGTGCTATAGTAACGCCTAATGAATGGTATAATCTCATTTATAAGTTATAAAATGACACGTCACTAACTGGAAAAATTATCTCTCTACCTGCTAACGTCGATAAATCTCATTTTGACCGCAGAATAAAACGCAACAAATTCCATGTTCATTTATAAAACACTTTTCCCCTAAATTTTCATATTTCACTGTGTGAAAATAGTAATATGCGTTACAAGAGCGGTATGTTGAAGTTTTCATGTTCGAGGATAAGTTTGAAAAAGCGAAACGTAGTTGAACTTTTTTAATTTCCGAGAACTGAAAGAAAAAATACCGCTCGTGTATCGTACATTATTTTGTTCGAAGATCATTTATTATATACCTGAAAGAGGAATTTCTAATTAGTTGCAATGAAATCTCCATCTTGGTTTCTGTTAAATGACGGGTTCGAATCCCGGTCGGGGCAAGTTACCTGGTTGAGGTTTTTTTTTCCTGGGTTTTCCCTCAACCCAATACGAGCAAATGCTGGGTAACTATCGGTGTTGGACCCCTGACTCATTTCACCGGCATTATCACCTTCATTTCATTCAGACGATAAATAACCTAGATGTTGATACAGCGTCGTAAAATAACCCAATAAAATAAAAAAGAAAATTCAATGACGGCAAATTTGCAAAACAAAAATATCTATCTTCAACATTGTTGCTTTAAAATGTTTCCTGTGTTTACTATACTCCAGCAGGCCGTGAAATACGTCTGTCTTTTTTTCCCCAGTCTATGATGAGTCTGGAATCTTGTTGATTTTTTCACGGCTTCCTTAATGTTACTTGCATCACGAATGCAGTAACTTTAGTGGAGTTGTAGAGTTTACTTAATTTTTGAAAATATTTAAAAACAATAATTAACAGTACAATTTAAGTGAAATTGCAGTGGTAAGTTTCCAATTTACTAGCCTATATTGAACGTCTCTAAAAATAATGTGTTAAAAGCCTAAAGCAGTAAAATCAATATGTCACTTAAGCGGTAAGAAGAGAGAAATTGTTATGTGTGTTAGGTTGGGAATACTGAATGTGGAATTTTAGACTTTCCGCGGATTGGTTTTGTGCGGAAACCAAGCAAATACGCACGATCTCGCACAAAAGGAAATTGCGTATCGTTGCGTGGATGTTACATTTGTAACTGAAATGTATGTCCATTAAGAAATATGAAGTTGTACCATTTAAGACAACTGAAAATAAATTATGAAACTTTTAATCCTATAACTTGAATGAGGGAAGAGTAATATTAATCATAATGGTAAGGTGTAAATAAGTTTCGAAAAGACAAAGTATATGATTATGTCTCGTGATCAGAATATTGTACGAAATGGAAATATAAAAATTGGAGATTTATCCTTCGAAGAGGTGGAAAAATTCAAATATTTTGGAGCAACAGTAAGAAATTTAAATGACACTCGGGAGGAAATTAAACGCAGAATAAATATGGGAAATCCCTGTTATTATTCGGTTGAGAAGCTTTTATCATCCAGTCTGCTGTCTAAAAATCTGAAAGTTAGAATTTATAAAACAGTTATATTACCGGTTGTTCTTTATGGTTGTGCAACTTGGACTCTCACTTTGAGAGAGGAACATAGGTTAAGGGTGTTTGAGAATAAGGTGCTTAGGAAAATATTTGGGGCTAAACGGGATGAAGTTACAGGAGAATGGAGAAAATTGCACAACACAGAACTGCACGCATTGTATTCTTCACCTGAAAGAAACATTAAATCCAGACGTTTGTAGTACGTATGGGGCAGGGCATGTAGCACGTATGGGCGAATCCAGAAATGCATATGGAGTGTTAGTTGGGAGGCCGGAGAAAAAAAGACCTTTAGGGAGGCCGAGACGTAGATGGGGAGATAATATTAAAATGGATTTGAGGGAGGTGGGATATGATGATAGAGAATGGATTTATATATCTCAGGATAGGGACCAATGACGGGCTTATGTGAGGGCGGCAGTGAACCTCCGGGTTCCTTAAAAGCCAGTAAGTAAGTAAGTAATGATAAGGTGTAGTGGAATATAATAGTTCTGCATTTTATTAAGGACGGCCGACTGAGAGTCACGATAATACGCGCGATCGGTCGCTCGCTTCGCAGGATAGCTGCCGCGTGTCCTGACTCCGCAGAGAGCAAAACACCCAACCGAAGCGTCACGAACGATCTGTCGTCCCGGTCATAAGAGGGTTATCGTAGACTCAAAACTGTCTTCGATCGATGTGTTTACAATATGCGTTACGGAAATTATTAAACTTCATGATGCCCTGTCACTTGGTTAGTGAACCTAGAAAATATACAGCTATCAGATTGAATAAAAAATTGCAATTAAATATTAAAATAATAATAAATTAATAAATCAATAAAATGAACACATCCGACGTAATCTTTTCATTTCTCTCTCTCTGTCACCTATCTCTCTATAGATCTGTTTCTCTCTCCCGGCTTAATCTTTTCTTTTCATCTGTCTCTCTCCATCTATCCCTCTCTTTGCATCTGTCTCTCTCTTTCCAGCTACCTCTCTCTTTGCATCTATCTCTCTCTCCCGAATTAATCTCTTCTTTTCATCTATCTCTCTGCCATCTATCCCTCTCTTTGCATCTGTCTCCCTCTTTCCAGATATCTCTCTCTTTGTATTTGTATCACTCTCCCGACTTAATCTTTTCTTTACATATGACTCTTTGCCACCTATCCCTGTCATTGCATCTGTGTCTTTCTCCCGACTTAATCTTTCCTTTTCATCTATCTGCCATCTCTCTCTCTCTTAGCATCTGTCTCTCTCTTTCCAACTATTCCTCTCTTTGTATCTGTCTCTCTCTTTCCACTTATCCCTCTCTTTGCATCTATCTCTCTCTCTTCTGATGTACGGTTTGCATTTGCATTTCTCTTTCTCTTTCCACCTACCCTTCTCACAGCATCTGTCTCTCTCTTCTGACGTAACCATTTCTTGGAGTCTCTTTTTTTTCCGACTATCATTTTCTTTCCTTCCGTTTCTCTCTTTCCGTCCACCGCTTTCTTTGTATCTGCCTCTTTCTTTGAACTTGTCTCTTTGTATTTGTCTTTGTGAATATTTTTCTACGCCTTTATTTAGTCATAATTTGATCTCGTTTATACCTCTTTCCTTTTACTTTCTTTTTTTTTTATTTTACATATTTTTATATTTCTTCTATAACATGTTTTTCTTTCTATCTTTAACTTTCTTTATGTTATTCATGTTGTTTCTTGTTGCGTTTCTTCAATTTTTACTTGATGTTTCCTCCCTTAGTTTCGTCTTTTCTCTTCCTCCATGTTTCGTTCATTATTCTTTTATATTTCTCATCTTTTTTCTATTTCCGTCGTACTTTATTTTTTCTTCCATTCTTCAATACGTTTCTTTTAACTTCAGTAACACGAAGTTTTGAATGATTAGCTTGACGCTGCGGCCACATTGCGTTCTCTAAGTTAACACCGAAAATATTGCATCTTCCAGAGATAGAACCCGAGCCTCTTCAGTCCAAGGCAGACTACTGTAAGAACTGAAGTACAGTACATCGACAATCAGCAATGACTTAAGTGCATATCTGATGACCGAAGCTTCGACGTCAATTATAGTATACTTTGTGGCTTCCTGTCACTTAAAAATAAAAGCGGACAACCATAGAAGAGTCGAGGTTATTCTGTTCCATAGAATATGCTAGGTTAATTTCGCAAACTGATGAAGAACTCAACTCGCTTTTTTTTTTTTTTTAATGAAACTATCGACTTCTTCCTCGACGCGAGATGCTATTTCCTGTTTGACAGGATACAACAACGCAGACGTTTCTCTCAAAGCTGGAAGCTTGAAAGCTAGTTGCAGCTATAAATGTAAGGAACGCCGTTTTGTTTCCAGTCTGCAGTCAGGAGTAGATTCAGGAATGTCCAAAGTTCTCGGTCCCCTGGCGTCGTCGTTCACGTATCCATACACACCTATAGTTACTAATCTAACTTGCGTTAAATCAATATTTACAGATTTTTCAAGTACAAAAATGATCACGAGCATACGGAGCAGTTGGCAAACTTCACCAAGTATCCCTAATAAAATAATATTCTACAGGATAATACAGGAGGAATAATAAATATTTTAGGTGGTGGTAGCACGGATTTTTCTGACTAAAAATATTCATACGATGAAAGAGTAATGGAACGGAGAAAAATTCTCTCCGGCGCCGGGATTTGAACCCGGGTTTTCAGCTCTACGTGATGATGCTTTATCCACTAAGCCACACCGGATACAACTCCGACGCCGGTTAGAATCGTCTCAGATTAAGCTCCAACTCTTGGGTTCCCTCTAGTGGCCGCCCTCTGCACTACGTCATAGATGTCCCGGCGCCGGAAAGAATTTTTCTCCGTTCCATTACTCTTTCATCGTATGATGACGCAGAATATCTGCATGGAAATATCATATGTACTTCGGTACATTAAAATAATATATATGATATGCGTAAATCACTTCGTGACTTAAGACGGCGCTTATTCCGTCGGATCCCGGCCAAATAGTCACTCATATCGAGTGCACCTCAGCACATGTGTGGACTTCGGTCCTGCGTTCATAGACATCTATGACGTAGTGCAGAGGGCGGCCACTAGAGGGAACCCAAGAGTTGGAGCTTAATCTGAGACGATTCTAACCGGCGTCGGAGTTGTATCCGGTGTGGCTTAGTGGATAAAGCATCAGCACGTAGAGCTGAAAACCCGGGTTCAAATCCCGGCGCCGGAGAGAATTTTTCTCCGTTCCATTGCTCTTTCATCGTATGATGACGCAGAATATCTGCATGGAAATATCATATGTACTTCGGTACATTAAAATAATATATATGATATGCGTAAATCACTTCGTGATTTAAGACGGCGCTTATTTCGTCGGATCCCGGCCAACTAGTCACTCATATCGAGTGCACCTCAGCACATGTGTGGACTTCGGTCCTGCGTTCATAGACATCTATGACGTAGTGCAGAGGGCGGCCACTAGAGGGAACCCAAGAGTTGGAGCTTAATCTGAGACGATTCTAACCGGCGTCGGAGTTGTATCCGGTGTGGCTTAGTGGATAAAGCATCAGCACGTAGAGCTGAAAACCCGGGTTCAAATCCCGGCGCCGGAGAGAATTTTTCTCCGTTCCATTACTCTTTCATCGTATGATGACGCAAAATATCTGCATGGAAATATCATATGTACTTCGGTACATTATAATAATATATATGATATGCGTAAATCACTTCGTGATTTAAGACGGCGCTTATTCCGTCGGATCCCGGCCAACTAGTCACTCATATCGAGTGCACCTCAGCACATGTGTGGACTTCGGTCCTGCGTTCATGGACATCTATGACGTAGTGCAGAGGGCGGCCACTAGAGGGAACCCAAGAGTTGGAGCTTAATCTGAGACGATTCTAACCGGCGTCGGAGTTGTATCCGTTGTGGCTTAGTGGATAAAGCATCAGCACGTAGAGCTGAAAACCCGGGTTCAAATCCCGGCGCCGGAGAGAATTTTTCTCCGTTCCATTACTCTTTCATCGTATGATGACGCAGAATATCTGCATGGAAATATCATATGTACTTCGGTACATTAAAATAATATATAAAAATATTCAGATAAAAATGTGTCCAATTTTCAATGGTTGTCGAGATACAGCTGTTTGAACATTACACATAAAGAATAACAAATGACTACGTACAACAAACAGTACGTATCGCTTTTCTGATACCGTCTGAGGACAGCACTGTTCATAATGTGTCTAGAGAATAGAGAACAACGACCGAGAAAGCAAGACTAACAGCGCCCTCAAAGCCGAAAACCCGCACGACAATGTATGCGTAAAGACTGCTTGTGAGTGTTTTGAAACGTCGAGATTGATCACTCCCGAAGTCCCGAACATTAAGCAGCCTTGAATCGCTATAGTTGTTTATACCTGACTGAACTTTTATCTACTTTGGCAACTGTTATATATGTATAAACAATCAAGTAACCTATTTGAAATATCATCTCTACCGTTCAGTGTATAATAATCTGTTCCCCAGTCTTTATTTAATTACTAGGTCCTTATTAAAAGGCTAGGAATTTTCTTTTCATATGTTTGAGATCAAGTGTGCAATCTCAAGTAAAAACCCAATGCGGATTAGTGGGGAATATATAGCTGTGAACCAACATTTAATAGGTAGACATGACGGGCCTCCCTAGTCGTGTTGTCGGAATGGTGCAGGACACCGCTGAGACAACACAGGAAAGCATATGACAAGGGTCAAACAATCAATCCCTTGGACGAAAGATAAATTTCTTCCATTGGCCGGGATTCGAACCATGCTTGGTTGCGAAGCGAACACGCTATCCACATAGTCACAACAGTAACAAGTAAACTCACTTCTTCCTAAAATAATTTTTATAACCTTTTCTATGAAGCGATTATTTAATAAGGATTGGAAAAACAAGAGGATGCATAATGTGTCTCCAAGGGTAATATTACTTGGTCAGAATAGTCCAAAACGACTCATACCATACCATAATCGGAAGCAAAATTATTAATTTTAAGTTTAATAACGGACATCATTTCACACCCCTGTTTTCAGTGTAATGCAGATATTTAATAAGACTCAGTTTTAAAATAATGAACGCTTTAGACACGTTATCTAAGCTAACAGTTGGCGAAGTTTGACTTCTGCGGAACAGAACAAAGTGGTTTCTGTCTTAATGTGTAAATGACAGGTAACTGTGAGCACAAGAAGCCGTGAAGTATACTATCCACAAAATAAACATTTATAATTCCTCAAACGTATAATTTACCGACAATAAATGAAGTTTTCTGTCTAGTATTTTAATAATGTCACATCACAATAAACGTATCGTTACGAAAACGTCATCGAGATAGCGTAGAATTTATTACAGTCTCGGAACCTTCTGTGTTGTAAATGGGACACATGGATGGATAGGCGGGTGGGTTGGTAAAGCGATGCATTGAACGAATATTCTTAAATAATCGCATGCACACTTATATCTTGGAATAATATTAATCTTCTTTCAAAATAGCCTACTAATAATTAGTCTATAAAATACTGAATATAAAATTGACATAGTGACCACCAATGTGGTCTAGGGACAACGAGTTACACTTGTGATCAGAGGCTCGGGGCGAGTTCGAATCCCACTTGGACCGATTATCTGGCTGGAATTCCTCCGAAGATGTATCCCACTGCAACGTCAAATAATCGAATAGCGAACCTACGATCTCATTTCACTATTACCAATTCCACGATGCTAGATCATCTCATATTTGATATAGCGTCATTAGAAAACCCGATTAAAACATTAGGCCTAGAGTTATATCTATACATTAATTTTGGAATGATGGATGGGTGAGAGTGAAGTGAGGTGGGTGGATGGGTGAGTAAGTGAGTGAGTGAGTGAGGTAGCGATTGAATAGTGAGATTAGTGAGTGAGTTAGCGGTTGAATGAGTGAGTTAGTGAATTAGCGATTGAATGAGTGAGTTAGGGAATGAGATGAGTGAACGAGTGAGTTTAGTGAGTTAGCTATTGAATGAGTGAGTTGAGTTAGGGAGTGGGATGAGTGAATGAGATAAGTGACTTAATGAGTGAGTGATTTAGTGAGTGAATGTGTGTGAGATGAGTGAGTGAGTCAATGAGTGAGTTAGTGAGCAAGGTGAGCAAATTATGGAGTGAGTGAGTAAGTGAGCGAGTGAGTGAGTGAGTGAGTAGAATTGTCAATTTGTGTTTGGTTATAAGGATCGAAGAAAGTATGGATGAAATGAGACACTGAGATCAAAAACGGGCCGAGTCATGCAGAAGTAATTTTGAGAAAAAACACAAAAACTTTACAAACTAAATTGTACTTGCTTTAATCACTTGTTTTTGGCATTTTTACCTAGCACGTAACCACATCTACTTGTCCCACAAGCCGTTAATCGTTTTTTAGAAAAAGAAACAGAGACAACTTCATACATATATAAAAGCCGTTCAGAGCACAAGTGGTGTAAGTCAAAAATGGATATGTGGGTTAAAGTAAACATTCTGTAAAATACAGCGCAAAGTAGCTATTAATATTCAATTTATTTAAACTATTAGTAGTCAGTGGATATCACGAAGGACATATTAACTGCTACTTTGCGCTGTATTTTAGAGAATTTTTATTTTAAACATCAATACCCAATTTTGACTTACACCACTTTTGCTTTGAACGGCTCATATATATATATATATATATATATATACATTTATTAATAAGTAAATTCACCCATGCTTATGTAATTTATTGTAATATTCCTGCTTAGAGTCGACCCGGTTGGCGAGTTGGTATAGCGCTGGCCTTCTATGCCCAAGGTTGCGGGTTCGATCCCGGGCCAGGTCGATGGCATTTATGTGTGCTTAAATGCGACAGGCTCATGTCAGTAGATTTACTGGCATGTAAAAGAACTCCCGCGGGACAAAATTCCGGCACATCCGGCGACGCTGATATAACCTCTGCAGTTGCGAGCGTCGTTAAATAAAACATAACATTTTTTCATACTTAGTCTATGTGTATATATATATATATATATATATATATATATATATATATATATAATGTATGTATGTATTCATTTAAGTATAGCATTCTAATTATTTCTTACTTGCTATAACGAAATAAATATATACAGGATGAAAGTAATATGACTATACAGATTTTAACAGCTTATTCCTTTGATAGAGTACAGTAAAAAATAGTAATGTTCCATTGGTCACAAAAGAATACTTTTCTCAGAAAAACATAGTTTTCCCTTTAATGTTAGCATTCTTCTAATCAATAAGTACTAGCACATGAATCTGTGTTTTAGTCTTATCATTGAAAAAACTGATAAGGAGTGTCTTATCCTTTTGTATTTTTAAGACCTATCATGATTTCCATACATTAGGAAGTCCGGAGACCCTACTGCAGGGTCTAAGGGACGAATGCTGCTATTCAGACCGAGTACGTGTGTGCATTCGTAGGTGAGCCGGGAGTGCGCTGTTGCCTGACTACGAAGATTTTCAACCGAATTTGCTAGTTAATCAGGCACTTAATTTCAAAACGTGTAATAACAGTTTTTATTTAATTTAATCTATTCTATTGTTCTCTGGAATCTGTACAATTATATCACTTCCATCACTTGATGACATCTTATTTGTTATATGTCTCTAATTCTCATTTTTCTCTTCTGTTTCAGCTAACAGTTGGAAGCAGCACTGAATGTCAGCATGTTGTTAGATAAATAAAAAAAAAAAAAGATTCCTCTGTGAAAATAAACTGCTTATTACAAATATATAATGATTCCATATAACATGATAACAATCAAATTAAAAGAACCTACTTTTTTCATTAAACATATCAAGCGTATATATTTAAAACTGCAAAGTGCCAGTGTATTGTAATGGAACTCATAATTATTACCAAGAAACTTCCGTGACGTAGTTTGTGACGTCACAGTTCCTCTATATCTTTATAATAGTGACATCGTGGAATGATAGTGGAATAATAAAAATGAATTTAAAACTTGTTTCCAGAATTTTAGAACAAGTGATAATGTACTAAAATATGACACCAATTATGTCGACAGTCATAGATCGAAAAATCCTACTACTAACAAAATTTAATAATTTCCGTCTGCTGCTGAACTGCAGTTTACCACGGGGGTCCAGAATACAAAAGAATTTTGCAAGAATTATATAGTTTAAATAATGAATTTAACAATTATAATAATAAATTAAGATATATAAAACATTCAATTTCTGAAAAAGATATATAAAGAATATGGAATATTATCAAATTTTATGTTAACAAGAATAGTTCAGAATATTAATTTGTAAAGCATAGATGTTGGTGAAGAATCCCTAAGGAATCTTTTATAACTTCAATAATATTATACTTTGAATGTTATGTTTTGATCTGCTTTCACAGTCTAGAATACTGAATATTAATTCCTTTCTAGTATTTATTCATTAACACCGTTTATATTACAGGTATATAATTGTTGTCAGTAAATGAAACTGAATTACAGGCGTCTCACTGGCAAACTGTCTTCAAATTCTCACAAAGTTGCATCAACATCATCAACTGGCATATGTTAATAATGAAGGAATTATAATTAATTATAATTTTATATATATATAATTATAATTGAATTAATAATTCAAGCCAACGCATTTTGGATACTCAAAATATAGCCTACACTTTATCAAATGATCCAGAATTTCTAAACATATAATTATTTTGCATTCTTACCATTTTCATTCGCATAAATAATATATTTAGTTCATTGTATATTCTGTTAATTTATCGCGTAAATAAAATGTAATTTATATCTCTCCAATTACGTCTCTTTTCTATTCCAATGTTGCATGTGTGTGTTTGTTATAGTTTCTTTCTTTCAGCCCAAAGTTGATTAGAATGTTCTATCTTTATTTGAGAGATGTTCGTATTATTATTAACATCCTGAACTTTTTATTAAATGTGAAATTTCCAAATAAATTAAATAATAAGTATATGCGCTATGGTGGAAGTGAAATGACCTTGTAGATTGAAAGGGAAGATATGCTACACGTAAATGAAGATAGAACCTATGTTACGTTTTGTGATTAAATTCACGGTTAATAAAAAAATTAAGTTTGAAGTTACATCAGTCCGGCAACATCGACGCTAATACACTCTATCAGTGATATAGATGCAAGAGGTCAATGAACTCGGTGAGTTTCGGTAGGTGAGCTGCTATCTGCAAGACGTTGTCACTTGCTTAGTGTAATGGCTTGAATTTAGAGGTTTTTAAATTTAAATTTACACGAAAACCATGAACGCTATTGAAATACATCGGAGGGATAAATTATTTTTTCCTAGATTTCCTATTGATATGGAAAAAAATAACGATCCTACGGGTAATATTTACCAAATGAGAGATTTTTAACCATTTGGGAAAAACATTTTCTTCTGAAAAAACTATGAATTTTCCACCAATATGATATTACAGTTTTTTGTTACATACAACATGAGCTATTCGGTCTGGAAATCTGCAAGGCTTTTTCACTTCCACCCTATATATATTTAACAACTCATTTACTGTCAATTATTTCACCACATTCCATCAACCTTTGCTTTACTTGAAAAAATTTAATTGATTGTAATCTCACTGTACGAGTAACAATATATTTGTTATAATTACCATCAGCCTGAAGTGTTGGGTTCTTCTGTAATCGAAATAAGACCAAAATTGGTTTTCCCATGTCTTATTTTGACATCTGATCTGCTACATTAGTCCAGTTTTATAACATTTTGTAGACAAAATTTAAATATTTCAACTCTAAAGTTTAGTTTTCAGATTCTTTTGTTCAGAGAAATCTATATTTGTTATACATCTTGATTACACAACTTTTAACACTGTATCACTTCGGAATATGTATTATATTACTTTCTTGTGCTAAATTCTATCGTACCTGATTTACATTTTTTGACCTATTATGGGTCATCCTTAGAACTGGTTGTTGTTGGTATTGGTGCCTCTTGTTTTGTTTCCTGTGAGGGCGTGTTTGTGTGGTGTAATGTGGTTTCCTGTGAGGGCGTGTTTGTGTGGTGTAACACACCCTCACAGGAAAGAACAAGAGACACCAAGACTGACAATGACCAGTTCTGAGGATGACCCATAATAGGTCGAAAACATGTAAACCAGGTACGATACAATTTAACACAAGAAAGTCATGTAATAGATATTCTTATATTTGTTATTAATTCATACATAACAGTTATACACTATATTAATATACTGTAATGATCTATATCACTATAAATATCCTACCGGAAACTGGGGTTACTTTGAACACAGAGGAAACTTTGACCATTTTTTCAGAAAATCATATTTAGGTTTCTACATGCTGCATTTGTTATAGATGGAGGTAAATTATCATAAAATCATTCTCATACCAAATTTACCTCCATCTATAACAAGTGCAGCATGTAGAAACCTAAATATGATTTTCTGAAAAAATGGTCAAAGTTTCCTCTGTGTTCAAAGTAACCCCAGTTTACGGTACAGGTTAGTGAAGAGAAATTTCGTAATAAAATTCATATTAATGTCATCTTAGCGACTATAGTGATAAATTTTTAATGAGACTCCTTTCATTTTGGTTATTTTACATGAGAAAATGCATTATAACAAATCTTAAACATACCAGCTGGTTTCCGAACTATGACTGTTGACTATATCATTTGTTCTTCAAGATGAAAATGGAATTCTGCTTTTCAATTTCAAACATTTTAATTAGTGCTCTGATGGAATGAACGTGTTAATGAATCTGAAACAGTGACCTAGTTTCGTGCTCAGGGATATGGGATACAACTTCAGGATTACGGACAAATGTGTGGTTACGTCAGCAACATTTCTGAAAGTTCAGTCTGCTATATTGTGAAGATTGTGTTTAGAATTAAGTACGGACACAACAAATGTCTATCTAACTTACTGAAGTTTATGGGTGAAGTTGTGAGAGAGATTTAAATATGCAGAATTAACAAAAATGGATATAAATTAATTACAAATTGCAAACGTTTACTGTAATGATGTGTAATTTTCAGTACAGTTTAGTCAAGAGAGATTCCACCATAAAAATTATATGGATGGTATCTAAGTGACTGTAGTGACTAAAAGTTTGTTTATACTTTGAAAGATATTAACTTAAGGGAAGTTAAATTGTTAGCTCAATGAATAAAAATGAATTATTGCTCGAGTTGAGTTATATAACAATAATTTATGTAATTTTATTATCGAAGCAACATTACAAAACTTTATTTTATTGTTTAATACGCAATAGAAAGTTTCGAATATTTTTAAAAGACTTTAGTTTACAAACATTATCCAAGGCTTTCTTTTAATTTTTGTCACAATTAAATTTAAATTAAATGAAAAAAAAATGAAATAATAAGAAGTGACAAAGAGGAAAACATACAGATGGTTTCAGAAGTGGTGAAAAAAAATTTAGTGGTGAGAAGTAAAAACGAAAAGAAGCAAAAACGTTCCAGTAAACATTGGCCCGCAAATTAACCGTTTACGAGATAATGCCATTGTTTTGCTGGTTGGAGTCACCAGTGAGCCGAGCACCTGGATATGATAAAGCTTCAACATTCATACTTCGTATGTATGCCACTCTCTTCTCATCTCATTTCCTTGTAAGAGTGGGTCGATATCTAAACAGAGGATATGGTGGACGGTGGATAAGTAGAGGAGGACCTGTACCTATATCACCGGAGTTAAATCGTTTGAATTTTTGTATATGGGGTTTTAGAAAAAGTCTAATTTACCAAACAGGATCAAATAATCCAATTGGATTAAATAGAAATATTGACAAAATTCCGCTTCACCCATATTTCACAATGAAGGACATTGTAGGATTCATAATCCTAATTACATTATTAACAGTTTTACCATTAAAGGAACCTATATTCTAGGACAGCACCACACCTGAAGAATTGTAGCATTGGGTTGTAGGTACCTTCCAGCAAATGAAGAATGACCCAGGGTTGCTCGAGCGCATTCTTGGGTCTTTGCGAAAAAGACTAGACAGATGCATTCAAATACATGGTCAGCATTTTGGACACCTGCCGTAAAATTCTTCAGTTAACATGTTCATACTGTACTGTACCTTGGTGATCAAGTAAAAAAGTTTCTCTTGTGTATGTTCAATTACATTTTCGTGGTGTTGAAGCCAAAATTACGAATTTGTCTCGCGATAGATAAATTAAATAAAATGTCACTGTTTTGATGGAATTAGTATTTAACATTCAGTGAGCTGCAAACACCACAAAATGGCATTGTTTCGTAAACGATTAATTTGCGGACCCATGTTTACTAAAGCTATTTTGTTTCTCTTCGTTTTTACATCTCATCCCTAAATTTTTACCATCACTTTTGAAACACTCTGTATATGAAAAAACAATTTAATATAATCATTAATTGAAATGCATCAATAAATAAATTAAAATGACATAAAATTTCAAAATAAAGCAACTTGAAAGAAATATTTAGCGTCGAATGAATAAAATATGAGGAAACGATAGGTTTTTTAAAAATTATACAAGGAAATTCTCCAAATATGTGTCGAATCTGAATTTGGAAGATAGTAACTTATAGAGTACTTAAAATATCATAATATTATTTGGGAAATTTTAATTTTACATAACTTACACACTCCAAATTATGTACGAAAAGACATATCACTTCTATTCTATAAAGTTTGAGAACAAATTTAGTCACACAGTATAACTTTGAATTTTAAATAATGATATTGAAATTTATTTATGTAGATATATTTCATATTTACACGATAGCAATGAGACTGTTTCCTTCACAGATTCCAGATAAGGATAAAACTGAATATTTTATATACCGGTAGTGTTTAAATGAAGATCAAGTGAAAAATAAACATAACATACAGACATGTATAATATGTTTCAATCTTACATAAAACATCAAAATTATAATTTATATTACGTAAATTTAAATATCAATGCATAATTCATGTTTCGAGGGCTTCCAGGTACAAATTTTGAAATCTATTACAATGTGATATTTCAGTAATTTATTTAATAAATAGACGAAATTTAACATTAAAGAAGTGTCCAAAATTCAGTCACTTGATCTAACACAAATATGTCAGCAGTTTCTAAAAGTTATCAAAATGTAAATAACAATTGTGTATACAAAAATATCTAAAATTGCAAGTTATAACTTTCAACCTATTGTGCTGTAACACCAAATTATTTATCAAACATTTAGCCTTTCATGGAAAGTTTTGGTGTGCTTTTGAATCAGGTTTCCATCGTCCATAATCTTAAAAAATAGACCACAAGAACGAATTCCATAGGAATACCCGCTTATCAATATGCGATATTTTATTCTTTGAAGTGATTGGAATTGAGGTACAAAAATGTGATTTGAAATGAAAAAAATATCTATACATTGTTAATAAATTAGTTTCGAAATAAGAATTATAAAATGCGTGCAAAGCAAAAAGCAAAAATACGAGACCTATAAATACATGGGTGAATGGAATGTGATAAATTAAGAAGACTAAAAATGCAGTGGCTGTGTAAGTGTCAAGATCACTCGACAATGAAAATGAGTGACTGCCATACGCTGAGAAAAACCATGAATACATGGAAAAATTACCAATAAATGAGATAATTACAACTGTTCTTCTTTTAACAAACAAATTATTGGTTCGGTAGTAAAGCATGGTATATATGCATATGGTCCGCACACAATCTGAAATCTACGTTTTGGTACGAATTCCTATCTTTAGTGATTACACATTATTTTGTCCGATGCAGTATGCTACAGTCTCATAAGAATGCTTGTAGTCACCGATATGTAGGACGATCCGAGACAAATCTGTCCTGTCCGAGACAGAATGTACGATGCAGTGTTTATGCCGTACGTTGGTGTACAACATACATATTGGATATTTGTTTATTAACTGGAAATAACTGTTTGAACATCTAACTATTCTAACTTATCGCGGAATCAGAACAGTTTTCCAGACACTGCCTAGTCACTCAGTGAGACGGAGTTTGCATAATTTAATTTATTACAAAAGTGGAATTCATTGAGCAAAAAGAAACGAGACATCGAGAATGTACTTACTATAAAGATCACAAACCCCTTTCTTTCTCTCTTTCTTTCTTTCTTTCTTTCTTTCTTTCTTTCTTTCTTTCTTTCTTTCTTTCTTTCTTTCTTCCTTTCTTTATTCTTTCATTCTTTCTCTCTTTCTTTCCCTCTTTCTCTCACTCTTTCTTTCTTTCTTTCATTTCTTCATTCTTTCTTTCATTGTTTCTTTCATTCTTTCTGTCCACACCTGTGGAGTAACGGTCAGCGCGTCTGGCTACGAAACCAGGTGGCCCGGGTTCGATTCCCGGTCGGGGCAAGTTACCTGGTTGAGGTTTTTTCCGGGGTTTTCCCTCAACCCAATATGAGCAAATGCTGGGTAACTTTCGGTGTTGGACCCCGGACTCATTTCACCGGCATTATCACCTTCATCTCATTCAGACGCTAAATAACCTTAGATGTTGATAAAGCGTCGTAAAATAACCTACTAAAATAAAATTCATTCTTTCTTTCTTTCTTTCTTTCTTTCAGTCCTTCTTTCTTTCTTTCTTTCATTCTTTCTTTCTTTCTTTCTTTCTTTCATTCTTTCATTCATTCATTCTTTCATTCTTTCTTTCTTTCATTCTCTCTTTTTTCTCTCTTTCTTTCTTTCTTTCTTTCTTTCTTTTTCTCTGTCTTTCTTTCTTTCTCTTTTTCTCTCCTTTCTTTCTTTCTCTCTTTCTCTCTTTCTTTCTCTCTTTCTCTCTTTCTTTCTTTCTTTCTTTCTTTCTTTCTTTCTTTCTTTCTTTCTTTCACTATAGAAACTAGACTTTAACAAATTCAAATAGTTATAACTTCAAAACTATTTAAAATGGGACTGTGGGCTTTTCACTGACTCATTTCTCTACTCTGGGGCTACTACCACAAATAATCTATCAGTCTATTTTTAAGACGTACTGTATTTATGTTTCATTTTAGAGCAGTAGTCTGTATATTTCTGTTTAATATTGTGAGGAAAATATAATACACATAAACATTTCAACTAAATTTGGAAACTGCTGATATGTATAAATCTTCAGTAATTTTTCATTTCATTGTCTGTCTATATATATTTTTATGAACAAGTTTTAACTTATGTCTGACAGTCGCTAAATTTTACATTGATTCGAAATGTCATGTGTCTAATCTGCGGAGGAACAGCTCTGAAACTTCTTTTGCTGAATAATCAAATTATGACACAGAATAACTATTTACAATTTTGCATTTTGTTCAACATTTTATGCAATTACTTTTCCACTACCTTATATTAAATGCATTTTAATTGTATATAAGCCCATAAAATTGTATAATATTACATTTTATTTCGAATACGGTATATATTTGCATTGAATTTTCATGACGAAACCATGTGCTTCATTCTGCAGCTATTACTAGTACTGTACTAAGAAAAAAATATTCAAGAAATACACTAAATACGAAGCTATGTTTCGTTCGATTTCAATTTATAACCTAATCACAATTTTGATTATGTACATAAAATATTCTAAGATATTCAAAGGTAATAACCAGTTCTGTTACAACAAATTCTAAAATAATTAAATTCTTATTGGCTTTATAAGAAAACTGTGAATGGTAAAATATATAAAATTATATAGGTACATTAACATTTCAAATACCTACAACATGAATTACATATCATATTTTGCAACATAATAAATTTGTTTCTTAAGGTATATAACCGATACTGTGATGGTCAAATGCTAATGTCACACATATCATGACATACTTGTATTTTCAGAAGTAGATTTTTGCGTATGCTACCGTGCCCTGAAAATGTTAAGATTTAGGACACAGTGAACTACCCAAAAGGCTACTTCTGAACACATTCACGGAAACGCCTAAAACATATGTGGTACATAATTATACCTGTATTATTATTTGATAACAGTTATCTGTCAATGATATTGTTTTGCCATAAATATGTGATACATTACATAAAAATATGTTGATCAGTAACATGTATGATATTTATTAATATGGTTGTATTTTCTATATAATAAAATTCACAAACAGTTTCAGTGGAAATATGTTCAGAAAATTTAAATTTTATGCTCAATTTCTGAATTGATAACTTAATTTAGTGTGAAAAACTTTTCAGTTTTATATCCTATAAGTTATAGCAAGGGCAACTTAAACATTATTTTATTCTTGTTTTTAGCACAATCTCAAAACCTTCCATGCATTTTGACAATATTAGAGAGAAGTAAATGAATGAACGACAAAAAATCTATATCGAATAACCATATCTGTAATAGAAAACCGATTCATAAGAGCATAACTGTTTCTCAAGATAGGAATTCTGATGTGAAGTTCACAATATAATCTTGACATTACTATGAAACTATTGTCAGATCATTTTCATTACGCAACGTATAAATAAAATGTTAATCAGGATGAATTTTGAAGGTCATATCTGATATTTAGTTCCAAATAAGTTGAATTGATTTGAAAGAATATTTATTTATTATGTAATATTTCAGTCTACAACTGATGAACTTATTATGAAATGGAGAATTAAAATTCTATCATTTCATCATACATAGTGTTTCCACAAATATTTTCGATCTATTATAAAATCATCTTCTTTATCTCATAATAAGTTGATCAGTTGTAGACTGAAATATTACATAATAAATAAATACTTAATTTACATCAATTTTCAATTTATATAAACTTTTTTCATATCATATATTTTACAATATCTACAAATGTTACATAAATTTGTTCATACTTCTCTATTACTAATTTTATACAGGGTGTTAAAAATAACGTTTACAACGTTTCAAGGGTAATAAAAGAGGTAAAAAGAAATTTCTTTTGTAAGTGACAAAACTTTGGCAGATGCGCCGTTTATTGTGTACGTAAGTGTTAGTATAATCCATAAAGAACAAGAGCAATTGTCGTTTTAGATGTGGTGTTCAAACTGCCGTTCATTGAAGGCATTGCACAAACTGGAGTGTCTGCAACGTTCAAAAAGGCCAACATTGTCTCTAATAACATGTGCAGCTTCAACAACGCGAGCAACTAAGTCTTTTGCCGTATCGATCGGTGTCTCATACACAAAACATTTCACGTCTCCCCACAAAAAGAAATCCAGTGGGGGTAGGTCCGGTGATCGAGGTGGCCACGGTACCGGCCCACCCCTGCCAATCCAGCGATCGGGGAATGTAGCATTTAGGTGGTTCCTGATACGACGATCAAAGTGTGGAGGGGGACCGTCATGCTGAAACCATATTCGTTCTCTGATGTTGAATGGGATATTTTCTAAAAGTTTTGGTAGGACGTCGCGTTGAAAACAAAATAATTATCACCATGGAGACTGTTAGGCAACAGTAAAGGCCCTACAAGGTGGTCGTGCACAAACAAAACTAACCAGTGTATGTTGTGACGGAAGTCAAGTCATCTATTCCTTCAGGCCATCTAGCGGCAAAACGGCGCATCTGCTAAAGTTGTTCGTTTTTACCTCCTCTATCATCCCTGAAACGTTGTAAACGTTATTTTTAACACCCTGTATAAAAATTTATATCCATAGTGTGAGAAAGCAGTTACGTACTGAAAATATCTTCCATTATAATTCAATTCACAACTCAATTTCATTTTATACAAACATCCGCGGTATATCAATTACAGAAATAAAGATACAAAGTTAACAATTACGTCACTACTTACTGACGGAATTACGAAACATAAATGAATGAGATGCAAAAAATGATTTATAATAATCATATCTGTAACAAAGAAAAAACATATCATATTTTACAATCTGAAAGATAAACCAAATATCGCTGTAGACTGCGCTACTGCTTTGCATATAAGTGAAGTACTAATTAATAAGTGTGTATAAAGATATTGTTATAATGGGTCCTATTATAATATGAAATGATGATATTGTACTGTCTCTGTAGTGTTTAAATGGAACTTGTGTGCCGAGGTAGAATGATTGCTTCTTGTAAAGACATTACGCTTAGTTATGTATGTAAATCAATGAAAAATAATCAGTCTCCCTATCGCTTGTTAATAATTCTTATTTGGAATAATTTTCTTCTATCGCATAGAAAGGAAGAATAACGAAAGTCACATAAATGGAATGAAAATATTCAGCAACAAAGCAATTTCTATCGTGTTAGAGTTAGGGACACTTGTTATCACATAATAACTTTGAAATGCATTTAAAACCTGCAAAGTTGTAAAAATCTAAAAGATGATAACATTATCAAACTATCCTAGACTTTTTGTGTGACTTTCGTTATCTCTTTCTTAACTACTCCCTTGTTGATTGTAACACCTGACACCAATTGCCTTTATCTTACAGCAACTAATTTGTTATAGACGGTAATACCAGAAGTAATGCACAAACTTACTCCATTTGACATGAATTTTATTTTTTCAATTCACTTACATCACGATCATTCAAAATAGTCCCCTTGAAGTGTTATAACTAGATAGTGTATGCGGGATGACTTAAGGAAAAGTGAAGTTGTTTCGTATCGGAGTATATGGCACGTGCCGCGTCGTCCTTCTTTTGTGTACTTGACGAGTACATCAGCGTTCATAGTAATATTGCAACCTAATGTGTGCAGTTGTGTTATCCTGCTCAAGTATTTAGTACGCGTTAAATAGTGTAGTGCTGATTCATTCATAATGTCGAAGGTAAAACGTTCAATTCGCTCAGAGATACGAAGTGCAATTAAGAAATATGGAAGTGACATTTTATGTATTTCCGAAGGCAATATCGTGTGTAATGTATGTAAAATTGAAATAAAAACCAGAACAACTCAGGCTATAGAGAAACATTGCAACAGTACATCACACAGGAAATACGTTGAAATGAAATCTGAGGAACCATCTACATCATCATAATCATCATAATTTAGTTGTGCGGGAAACGTTTTGCAAAGACATGTGCAACATGATGCTCAGTGCAAATATTTCTCCAAAGAAATTAAGTGATCCCCATTTTAGAGGTTTTCTTCAGAAATTATCTCGATACAAAAACTGTTTAGTCCACACCTGTGGAGTAACGGTCAGCGCGTCTGGCCGCGAAACCAGGTGGCCCGGGTTCGAATCCCGGTCGGGGCAAGTTATCTGGTTGAGGTTTTTTCGGGGTTTTCCCTCAACGCAATACGAGAAAATGCTGGGTAACTTTCGGTGCTGGACCCCGGGACACATTTCACTGGCATTATCACCTTCGTATCATTCAGACTCTAAATAACCTAGATGTTGATACAGCGTCGTAAAATAACTCAATAAAAAAACTATTTAAGCGATAGGCGAAGACCATTCAGCTTCGACAACTTACGAATAGTCGTTTACTGCAACGCTAGTAATTCCATAAATGATGACGAGGTATGTGCTAAGTACTTCATTTTTCTTTTCCTTCTGACTGTACGGAGATACAGTAGCATGTTGACGTCGTCTGTTTACGTTTAAAACCTGTTGAGCCAATGGTCTGAATGAAAAAAATGGAACATATAGTAAATGTGCACCTACATTCAACGATAAGTCATCCCGCATCCACTGTCTAGTTATAACTGTTTCCCAACGTTGCGGCAGCTTTTGGGTGCCGCTTAATTCTACTTTAAAGTTAGGTCTCGAATGCGTTGGGTCACTGTTGTATTCAGATCATTTACCATTGCAAAAAGGATAGATACGTGTTGAGCACTATGGTCAGAAATCACTATTTGCGCTTATATCGATGCCATTCTAGTTGAGCACAAACAACAGTAGAAACGATTCTACGAGAAGAGCACAAATGCGTAGAGTGCCTACATTCCCCCATTCCACAGACCTAGAGTACATTTCAATCTAAATTCAATAATAGTTTTACCAGCCCACATCCAAACATATATGCATTATTTCATTTTGGTTCTAAAAGGAATACATACAGAGACATATAATAACATAAGAAACTGCAATCGCCAAAAGAAATCCGCTCGACGAAACATAAAAAACGAGATATTTTGACAGATGCATTATTAAATATAAGACAGGAGTAATTTCTCGTTTTAGATTATGTAAAGCGAGCAGCCTATCACTACAAATCTTTTTAATTAATACATTTACATTATTTAGTTTTGATCAACATGTTTAACCTTACCAGCAAAATAATTTTGACTAACATTTTTAACCATAAATTACCAGAAAAATCAATGTTGTCAGTCTTAAGTCTGTAGAAAATGGGAAGAAGAATGTGTCAAATTGTTTGTGCTCAAAACGAATTAACGATTTCAAATTTTTCGTGCTCAACACGAATGAAAAAGTTTCAAACTGTTTGTGCTCTACTCGAATAAGAAATAGGGGTTGTTCAGGTATATTGTGCTCAATTCGTATGCGCCCGCAAAAAGTTGACCCCGGAGTGGATTTCTCATTTTCGGGAAAAGATCAAATTTAGGCGGATTCATGTCCGAACTGTAGGCTCGCTCAGGGAGTGTTTCTTAATTGTAATCGGTCATACTGCATTCACTGACTCGACGATTTGCTGTCTTGCATTATAGTAGAGAAGCAGCTCACCAGACTCCAATAGCTGTAGTCGATTCTGGCGAATTTTTGGACGCAATTTTCTAAGAGGTATGTCTGCACATATCATCCGTCTATCTTCTTCCAAAACATTGATAACAATTACCTCTGAAGTGAAGACTGGTGATGATTTCAATCTTCCAGTGCGTTGATTGTCTTCAGCAGCAGTATGACCTCACAGACACATCCATATCATCGGAAGATGGTACTACCACAGTCTAGTATATACAGTTACGAAGCTCAATACGTAGGGAATATGCATCCATAGATAGTTGCTAACCACTAGGATCGCTACTATTGCCTCATCACAGACAATGCGAAATAATACCGGCACAGTCTATTGTTCCTAGTACCCTCAACAACTCAAGCTTCGTGACTAAATACTAGACTGTGGCACTACTGTCTGTCTACTGTACAGTCACCACACACTTCTCTCGAAGCAATTCATAAATTTCCGGTGGCGTACGTCTACGTAAAGTTTCTATTTCAGTGAATGATCTATGTTCTCGGACAGTAACGTAACGTGACCTGACTGATTTTTGTCGTACATGTCAATCGGTTATACACAAAATAGTTTTTAAGCAATTTAATTGATCTTGCACAGAATCGTTCGGATTAACTCTCACTATTAACGCAATAAATAACAACCACGCATACCCGTGGATATGGGAACGCATGCGCAGTGTGCATTACTTCTGGGATCGCCCTTGTAATATAGCAGATGTTTTCTTTTCCGTGATCGCGAGGAAGGCAGGAGAAGAAAATGAGTCATATGATAAAATAATATAAAACATTAAATTGTATCTCATGCTAATGATATACTGAGACACATTCCATTTTAGACGACATTTTAAATTCTGTAACCTTGTATCATAGACATCATTACTTACGAATTTTTATTTTTGTGACCTTTACCCTGTACCTTTCTTCTTCCATTCACAGAAGGTCGACAGATACAAATATATTCCCGTATTCTCAGCCTGATCCCAAACTCTTGTAAGGTCATTACACTCCACAGCAATATGTGAATATATTTTTTTGTTTTGGGCATATATTTCTTTGATAAGATAAAAAATTCATCATTGTAGATATGCAGAACGCAAGCGGTCTACATATACGTATGAAGCGAATGCTAAAGGTATATTTCTTAATCTTTCCTTGCAGGTAGTTTCAATATTGCAATATTTGTAACTTTATTCTGTTACCTATAACCCTCAAACTACAATGTGACCAGTTTCATATTGGTCATTCCTTCACAATGTTAAAAATAATATACCTAACATAATTACCCTCATTTCAAGAAAAAATAATGTGTCCCTATAGATTAGAAGGTAACAAAATAGTGAAAGATTATGTCAGTAGAAGAGAATAACAGATGCTGATTTGGAGTAGTAACGAGTTATTCTAAAAATATCTAACTGTTGTTGCGGTAATCCTTGCAGTTTAGATGATTTTAGTTGACGAGATATTTTATCCACTGATTATTATGCTAAAGATTATACAATTTGTATATAGACATCTTGCGGTGCATTTCTAAAAAAAACGATATTTAAGTCATTATGTTAAAAAATCTTTCACCAGCAATGGCAAACTGCAAACAGTATCAGAGGAAAATTTCGAAATTTTCACTCCAGTCTTTAGTTATTGTCAACAACAAAAAATCCTACTTATTTATCAATCAACTCTGCGGGGTTTGTTTTATGGTTGGTGAAAATTTTGTCTATTTGATATAGTAGTATAATTAATTATCAGGTAAGGTAAAGGATACGGAATAGCTGGCAATCTCTAATAAATTTAAGTTATTTTACTTGTATATAAATCATTCGAATCAAATTTTTGTGTGCACCATAGATTATAGTAAGAACCTTATTGTGGGAGTAAGAGAGCTATTTCTATTCTTTCATGATTGAAAGAGACTAATGATTTAAACAGAACAGGCAGCTCAATAATACGCGTATAAATCTCTTAATGCCTAATGTACACATTTTAAATTGAAAAATTGAGCAGGAAACGAGAATATCAGTCTTCTTACAGTATAAGTAAGCCTATCTTACTTTTGAAACAACGTGTGGACGTTACTTCCCTGTGTCCTTCAGAGTCACTAAGTATCAGTCGTTTGCTTCAAACTCCAACCTCAGTATGTTCCTGTTCTCTTGGGTTAAAGGTGTTCACGTTATAGATCTGTGCAGCATCGGTAGCGGATTATTGAATTTTTTCTTGTTGAAATAGTGATATTTACTTTAAAACGCTTCAAATCTCAGTCTGAACTATATTGATATTTGTTCTTAATTTTCCGGAGCTATATTTCACATGAACATTAAGTTTTCTGAAGGGGTTGTTCACGTACTAATCTGTGAGCAAACGAAAACATTACAATGTTCAAGAAAGAGATTATTGTGTTTGAATTAGTTAATCGTCGTCGAAATGAAGAGATTTTACGTTCGGAGTAGAGGTGCTCGTGTCTGTACATCTGAGAATTAAGGTATTGTTCTATTTTTATTTACTCTATAGTAATTGTTTACAACTTTTTACTGTATTTAAGCTTATGTTTACAGTTTCATATAATAAGGCATGATTTTAATTATGGTAATATCCAGGTTACAATGAGAAGCATATTATAACACGAGAAATAGGAAAATATAGGCATAATGAATGAACAAAGATCTCACAAATACCAACTCATAAAATCTAAGGACATGACTCCTGTTTTCTATCGTGTAGCATCAAATAAACAAAAATCACAACAAGAGTTTACATCGTAAGTTACGATAAAGTAATAGCAGTAATATAAATAGTTGCACGAACGAACAGTGTTGCCAACTTTTAAGATGGAACATACTTCAGACGTAAAATGTAATTACATTCCATTTCGTTTAATACCAGAATTGTGGAATTGAGAATAGATGAAACAAGTAAAAAATTATGCTGTTTAAATTACGACACAAAATGGTTAATGCGTTTTAAGTAGACCTACATTAATTTAATTTACAAGATATACATTTCAAAAATTGAATAGCAGGTATTGATACGGAGAAATTCTGTTATTTTTTTCTAAACTTTTTCCATTTGTCTTTCAAAGCTTAAGATAATCAGGCAGTGTATTGACTATTGAAGACTATAATATAAGAATAGTGAGGTTTTTTCCAATAGCAGCTGAGACTAAGGGTGGGTAGATGGATATCTGATGTGTCTTATATATACAAATTATGAATGTTCTGAGTAGTACAAAACTTCATGAAGGGAAGTATGGACTTCAATGCACACATTTAATAATTATTAGATCTTTCTTTTCAGACGAATTAGTCCAGAACATTAATTCATATCTGAATATGAAATTAAAGTATGCGAAGTATGCCATTTTAAGGGTGTATTTACAGGTTGAGATGAATTTATGAGTATTTATGGAGTATGTGTGTTTTCAAGCTAAGCTGATTATCCAATTCCATATATATATATATATATATATATATAGAAGGAATCGAATTAACTGTATAAAAATAGGTCTTAAATTAATGTTGTTTCTAAATTTTGTAAATTTGTATTCCAACTCACCTATTTATGATCAAATGCAGCGTTTTCCAACCTTTTTTTCTATATGTCACACTAAAGTTGTAATTTTAAATTCCGCAGCACATTCATATAATCTAAACCATTTGTTCCTAACTATATAAACACGTAAAATACAATAGATCTACTTCTTCAGGTTAGTCCATAGTGACACTTGTGGTTCAAAAGGTCGCGGTTGGGGTTTTCTCCCGTTTTCCCACATTAGGCATCAACATCATTCAGTTACCATTTCTCCATAATTCCATAGAATTTCCCGAACGTCAGCTGGCGACGCACGGATGGGATCAGGGAACTGGCCTAGGTACGAGTTGGGTTGCCTGCTCGAAACCTGGGTATGCAGCGAACCTTAAACCACAGTCTACTACATACAGTTACGAAGCTTGAGTTTTGAGGGTGCTAGAAACAATAGACTGTGACGGTACTATTTTGCATTGCCTGTAATGAAGCGATATTAGCGATCCTAGTGGTGAGCAACTATCTAATGTTTGCATATTTACTACTTATTGAGCTTCGCGACTGTATATACTAGACTGTGCTTAAACTATGATTAATGTAACCAAATACCGGTACTTCAGATTATTTTAAAATCCTAATTTTTAGAATTACATTTAAATTTAATAGCTTGGACAAACGCATGAATTTTTTAACCACTATAATTTATAAAGAACGATGTAATTAATTTTGTTGTCACAGATCGCTCGCTCGGAAAATAATTTAAATATACTATATGTCTCCGTTTAAAGTGGCATAAGTATAACAATGTTTCTCCATGACACCATTTAGCTCTTCCTCCTTTATTAGAGAAAGAAGCCCTAAAATTTGCCGCAACGTTAAATGATTCAGCAGAACTATTGCCTCCAATCATAGTTAGTGCTATCTAATTTTCTGATGGCGTAATATTTTAAATACGAAAGGTGACGATGTTCGCTGCAAAAGAAACAGCTCAGCTGACGTTGTACTCTCGGCGATGATCGCCATACTGGGACCATAGCTTTAGTGTGGTCAACCGGTGTGGGTTGGGAATGCGCCTAGCTTTGGGTCAGCGCAATAGATCTAATAAGGTCGCAGTGATGGGTCATTGTGTTCCCCCCTTAAATTCAATTCAAGATTGGTACGATATTCTAACCTTACTGACCTGGCATCCATGGTAAATCTACTGAAACCACCCTGTCGCATTTAAGTACACTTAAATGTCATCGACCTGGGCTGGGATCGAATTCGCAACCTGGAGCACAGAAGACCAGCGCTATACCGACTACGCTACCCAGGCCGACTAGTAAATTACAAATGAATATAAGTTAATATAATATGATATAAACTGCTCCACTTGAATGAGTAAGACTCGTGCTCAGGAGAGGATTCCAATACAGACAAAAATAAAATTGAGAGTGAATAAATACAGATTAAAAAATGTTAAATATTTTTAAACTGAAACTATAAATCCAATACAAATTTATTTATTCTTTTTATTAATTTGGATAGGATTAGTGGTTAAAATAATATTAGAATAAAATTTGTTTAAAAATCTAGGACCTTGACTCATGCTATGATAAAAAGCTGCATTGGTTTTACATTTAGGTTCAGATAAACGCAGAGAATTCGTACTTTTAGTTATATATTTATGTACAGTATATACCTTTCAACGTTATTAAGATATTTTGTGAAAATATTTCAATAAAATAAAATAATAAATTTGTCTAATGTTGAAAACTTTGAAATGTTTAAACAAAAATTCAGTTGAGTAATATTTCTACTTTCTTTTAAACAAATTCTTAATGTTTTTTTTTCTGTATTAAAATTAACGGATAAAGGTGGAATTAATAAGTCCCACCTCAACTTATAATACCATACATAAATATACACTGAAATCATGCCAAATAAATTGTACGTAAACAGTTAATTGACAAAGTAATTTAATGTTTTACGTAATTTGTTATAAATATAATGAATATGATTATTCCATTTTAAATGATTGTCAATAATTATACATAAGTATTTAACCTCATTAACTTCATTAATAACTGAATAATAAATTCTATAATCGAACCAAAATATCCTCATTATTATAAAAAATAAAGCGGTAGACATTTAGTACATTACATTTTATTAAAAAAATACAAAATATCCTTTTGAAATATGATATGAAGGCTGCCCGGCTTAACAAAATAGTCCCGAATATTTCGTAATTAAATAACTACCAGGTTTTAAAAATAATACAATTGCCACAGATAGTCTACTTACATTATTATGAAACATGCCAATTTTTATTTCCAATAGACCTATAAATTCTTTGGGATAACATTTTGAATTTCAGTAAAATTATTGTTCTAGCGAAAGGTGTACCTCTCACCTTAGAGAAGTTATATGTACCATAATTCCTTTATAGCATTATAATTTGTGCAGAAAATCACATTTTGAATTATGAACAGTTCATCTTCTCATAAACAACGGAAATAATATGATTTTGGAGACATTCGCAAGTAGGCCTATTTTCTGAGTTGGAATTTAGACTGGAAGATGATATTGATGTCGATATAAATAAACATAGTTGAGGGACATTAATTATTACATGGTCCTTGACTTACAGACCGATTATTTAGTCCTGACAGCTCAGCGACGCGAAAGAGGGGAAGTAATAGGAGGAGTGGGGAGAGTTCCGGAGTAGAGATAATGGCGAGCAGTCGGTAAAGGAATGCAGTACAGTTTAATTGTACTGGAACCATACCTCTCCTCCGCACGCATGACATCCGATCGCTCCGAAGGCAAGCGAGTAAATAACCCGAACACCTCTTGGCGTAACTAAATGGACTCGCCTGACCCAGGCGCATATCGCCGGCGACTGTCAGGACTAAATAATCGTACTGTATTTACTTACGGCTTTAGAGAACCCGGAGGTTCATTGCCACCCTCACACAAGCCCGCCATCTCTACCTATCCTGAGAAAGATTAATCCAGTCTGTACCATAATATCCCATCTCCCTCAAATCCATCTTAATATTATCCTCCCATCTACGTCTAGGCATCTCTAAAAGATTTTTTCCCTCCTCCAGCCTCCCAACTAACACTCTATATGCATTTCTGGATTCGTCCATACGTGCTACATGCCCTGTCCATCTGAAACGTCTGGATTTAATCATGGACCTTGACTAGTACCACAGTTTAGTATATACAGCCACGAAGCTCAATACGCAGCAAATATGCATCCATAGACAGTTGCTAACCACTAGGATCGCTAATATCGCCTCATTACAAGCAATGCGAAATAGTACTGGCACAGTCTATTGTTTCTAGCAACCTCACAACTCAAGCTTCGTGACTGTATATACTAGACTGTGCTAGTACGGAAAATAGGATTGTCTATAATAGCTACGTATGAAAAATTATGTGATACGCTTGTAATAAATAAGAAATACCTACTCAAATAGAAGATTTATATTTTTATTTCTATCGCCATTCGGAAACTAGCCCCTTGAGAGAACTATAAGCCCACTTCTCAACGTGCGTTCAGATCTTCTCTTATTTCTCTATGTTAAGATGTAATATTCCTACAATAAAAGTAATAAAAAAGATATTAAGTAGACTTTTTCTTTAGAAGAGGAAAGTCGTTTAATGAGTCTTCCTTTTCTGTTCTGATAGCGAAAACTGTCCGCAACGTAACGCACGGACCGCTGTGTTGCGACTGATGCTTTCAAGTAGGGCAATAGGCATTGCTCTTATTACGGAAATCGAATTCGCTTTCAATCGCATTAAACGGGAAACCACATCGAGTTCCCAGTTCAGCGAGTGATATCAGTGCTGCCACAATATATTGTAATAGGGTTAAATATTGAATGACTTGTATAGTCGGGTCGACCGAAAGGGGACCGCAACAATCATAACATATTTTCAGCTCTGTGACATATCAAAGCCAGCACGAAGCCCCAGCGTTCTTGTGGGTCAGAATGAACTTAACCGAAACTGAACATCAACGTGGTTGTGAATGCCTAAGTCACATGCTGCAAATAGGCGTACTATGGTTAAAGTCGTGTTTTAAGATAACATGGTACTTTGTAATCCTTTCATATCATTTCTTACTTACACTGCATTTATTAATCTTCAGCTCTGCCCTTTTCCACTCTTTATCTTCTCTCATATTTTAGTTTTCTTATCCTCTTCATCCACTTGTTTCGTCTTCTACTTTCTCTCTTGATTTCCCTATTCTCCTCCTTCCGCTCCTCCCCACCCACTATTTTCTCCCCTATTCCTCTCCTTTACCATCATCAAATTTTCTCTTCTCTATGAACTATTCTCCTCTGGGTCGTACTTATTCTTGTATTCCATCTTTTTCAGATATTTTCTTTCCTCCTTCACTTTATCTTTGATCTCATATTTCACTTCATTTCTCCCATTTTCTTTCATGTCATACTTTTTTGCACGTTAGTGTGTTTTTCGTTGTTATAACAAACGACCGTAACTATTGAAAGTTGATTTTACTGAATTCAAGGTTGCCAACCTAGATAAGTATGTTGAAATATTACGAATAACTTCCTCGTGTTGTAATGAAAACCACTGCCTTCTATGTATGCTATAACGCATGTAAAATTTATACGCAAAAGGCAGTGTTAATTAATATACATTCTACTAAACAAATCACTACATTTGAAATATATTGAACTTTATTTAAACAATTCAAACTTCATTTAACGAAAACAATAAAAATTATTCCAATTGAACACGAAATATTACAAGTGCCTGAATAATTTTTAATTCTACACATTGAAGTTCATGGTGGAGTTCGTACGTTGGCCAGACTATTAACATCAGTCAGCTGTTCATAGTGTAACGTACGTACTGTATATTAAGATTTTTAAAAATACTATTTACAAAATATACTATCGTGCAAAAAATATTATACAGTACACGTTTGTGAAGTGTATTACAAAATCTCTGAAATCGAAAAACTTTCTGCTAGTTTTACATTTTGTAAAAAGCACTTCTCAACTTTGTACCGTAATATACTATTTCTGCTTTTCACTTTTCCCCTCTTTCCATCCCGCCTTTCGTATTTTACCATCGCTTAATTCCCCTTACTCTTTCTTTTCCTTCTGTCATGCCCCTATAGTTTTCCTCATAACTTCAGTTACAGGCCACCGGTGTAGCTCAGTCGGCGGAGGCACTTATCTTCTGATCCGGAGCTGTGTTTGGTCGTGGATTCGATTCCCGCTTGGCTTCATTACGTGTTTGGGTTCTTACTGATATTTCCCAAACCGTAAGGTAAATATCAGATAATCTTTGTCGAATCCTCGGCCTCATCTCGTCAAATACCATATCTTTATCACCAATTCCATCGACGATAAATAACCTAGCAGTTGGTACAGCGTTGTTAAGTAAGCAAAATACTTCAGGTACTTTTCACTTTTCTATCTCTCTTTATGAATTTCTGTCTTCTCCTCTGTTCTTCATAACTCATCTCTTCCCTTTAGTGCGTTCCTCCTCATCCTGCTCTCCCCCTACCTATTGCACCCCTTCACACTTTTATTCCATTCTTATTTTCTTCCACGTCGTCCATATCCTTGGATCTCATACTTTTTGGTCCCTCTTTCACTTCTGTTTTGCTTTACATTTTTCCATTCTTAGTTTTTCCTTTCTCTCCTCATTCCATTCTACCTCAGCTCTTTTACTATCTTTCGATTCTCCTTATTCAAGTTTCATTTTTACTCTGTCATAAGTCTTCTAATTTTCAGTCTTCTGAATGTAAACTTTTTTTCCCCTTCATTCTTTACTCTTTCTTCACACCTTTGATCTCCTTATCGTCTCTCACTTTACATTTTTCTTCTTCTCTTTATACATTTTTCTCATTTTCTCTCAACTTCTCTCTCTTTTCCTTCTCTTATGCATCCTCCCACCTTCTCTTTTTCTACCCTTACTCCTCCCCTTTTCTTTCCCCCTACTTCTTCTTCTTCTTCTTCTTCTTCATGTCATCTTTCTTCTCGCTCCTACCTTCTTTCCTCCTTTCTGTTATGCTTATCCACATATTTAACCTCCTGCAGCAGTTTTTCGCGCCTCTCCCACTTTCTTGTCATCATTTTTATTTTTATTTTTTTCCCCCATTTTGCGTTCCACCTCTCGCCTTTTACTATCTCTGTTTAAACAGGACTGCATCCATGTATTGTATACTTTTTGTCTATAACATTACGAAGTTTAGAATTTTTTACTAACTTAAAATAATATTTTTGAGATTATGGAATGTGTACCTCTGGATGATTGCGATGAAATTTCCTTTTCCAAGATTTGTAATTTTTTAACATAGTTGTCGTAAACTAATATTATTTAAATCTAAATTACACCGAACTCTGCCATAAGACTCAATATTATACATACAAGGAACCGAGCAACAAACGTTTAAAACTACCACCATACTCAACAACTCTACTGCGTCAGAAACCGGTTATCAGCCACCCTGCGGCAACCGACAATGACTACGTTGAGTACACAGTTGTACCAGATTCTGTTGTTTTCGATAAACCTAACCTGCGGACACCTAGTACAATTTTTAAGCTCACAAATTCATAGGAATTAGTACGGTTTTTGCAAATTCCGTTTTATTTTTTATGCTCGACCATGCCGAAGTGTAGTAATTATACACCTGGTAGCAGTCCTTTAATGCATGTCATTAAAGTACACGTATTCATTAAAGTTCAGGTTTTCGATTATTCTCGAATATGCAATCGAAAGACAACGAGGGAAACGTCACGGAGGCTGGAAATCCAATACTGTCGCAGAAAGTTATGTTCTGTTACTATAATAATTAGCGTTAATTGTAAATAATATTCAAATAAATTTAATTTGTCATCTCGTTTTTCAATTCTAAATCAATTTCCAGGTTATATCAAAATTAGTTCATGTTATTCTCAGATTATATCAAGGTCAATGACATTATTGTTCCTCGGAAAAAATCAATACTTTCGCGTCTGCGCACATCTCACAGTTTACGAGCTATGCACAAGGTTACTTCCGCTCTTCAGTTAGATAAGAATAAAATGAATACTTCTGAATAATTTCAAGTTAGAAATATGGTCGAGCATAAAAAGTCGTATGAAACTTGCCTATAATGGTAATTAAGACGCTCACATGAAAATTATGAAACTCGCTTGCGCTGGTTTCATAAACAAACATACTCGCGTCTTAATTACTATCATTATAGGCTCGTTGCATAATGTACTATTAATACATTTCTGCATATTTCATATTTTCTGCTACAATAAACTGTATCATTGTTCCTTGTTAAAACTATCAGCAATTCAAATAATCACATTTTTATAGTTACAGTATCTTTCACATGCAGCCTATGTTATAGCTTGGTAGATAACTTGGTCAATGCGTGTACAGAAAATGTGGTGCATAGTCAACAACCTTATTTTATGTCACAGTCATTTCTGTTTAGTTTCTGAAAGCCCTGCTTATTTACGTACTGATACTGTAGATCACAGTTGAATGAGAATGTATCCTGGATGGGTGGGAACAGATCAGTAAAAGTGAACGAAGATAAATTACCTCAAGCGAAAGAAACGTCGGACAACCAGAAAAACGAAGGGAGGATTTCCTTTAATTGGCAATACGTGTCTGGAGTAATGAAGCTTACAGATCAGGTAATCCGAAAATAGATAGAAACGTGCTTTAATTTCGATCAGTTAATACAAGTTAAATTTCTACTTTAGTTACGACAGACATAATATACGTTACTGAACGTTTATCTTGTTTTCGCTAATATGAGATAGACAGACAAATAGATGTGGATTTATTCAACACTCTAAATACATACAAGTGTGTTACTTACAGGATTTGCTCTTAAATCCAGTGCAATGGTCTTTTAACAAAACACGATTTAAAAAACTCGTTAATATTGACATTAAAGATAATTCTGACTAAGCTTATAGATTTTTCTGAAATACGAATTGTTTTCGTTAAAATATACTCTAATTCGTCGTAATACAAAAGCAGCCCAAATTAATCTTTACATGAACTGACTACTACTCAATAGAAGTTAGAATTAGGTATATTGATATTTCTGTTATAATATACAAATGCGTATACAGACCAAATATGGTTCTTTTGAGAGAAAAATCAGGACACTACAGTGTCCTGATTTTGCACTGCACTGAATTAAAAATAAACGTCTGATGTCATTATTTTTCGTGAACAAGTTTCGGAAAAAAAAAGGAAGTAGCAATTTTAGTTTCATTCCTGGAAAATGGAAAGATGTTGGACAGATGATGTTGAAGGTTTTTGTAGACAAACACCAACAAATGTTTCCTTTATTAGTTTGTTCAGTAACATCGCAGATTTGGCTGTAATTTTATTACAGTTCGGTAACAATGTGTGTGATAGGAAAACGTGGCAAACGTGTATTCAGTGACTTTAGAAGCGAGTAGGAAGCACGACTAGAGGAGAAAAGGGAGAAATGCACAGTCATCAAGGTCCGTCTGTGACGCGTTATTTCACTGAACCTTTTGTGCAGTTTTATATACGTAATTTCGCGACTCAACCGATACTGTTACGTGAACACATGTTGCATTGTTGAAATCTGCTCCAGTTAACAAAAGATAACAATGTTATTCGACTTTTCCGTTTAGCCCCTCTCCCTGTTGCATATCCCAAGAGGACTCTATTTAGTATCCTTTCGTCCGGTATTTATCTCTGATTGAGGTTCTGGCTGATATATACGTCTATTATCAATCAGTACATCTTACTTGACGAGAAGTGTCGGAGGAAGAACAATTGTTTTTATATATCAGAAGTCTTATTAGTGTAGTAAGCGATGTATGCAATGGAGGGGGGAGGAACTGATCACACTATCTCGTTATCCCCTAGCTTAGTTTCCTCACGAGTGTTGCCTTATTCTGTTACTTATGAGCAGGCTTCGAGACTTCGGACCCGATAGAGCAGTTCAGTGGGAAATCCGCATAACGGCTTACTGAGTATAGTAGTAAAGCGTACAGTGGGTGCGGGTACTGTAGAATGAATGCCAACAAATACGCAAAGGAAAACGCTCTGGATTTGAAGGTTCTGACGAATAATTTGGTTTTCATACAAATCTATTTTCAAACTGTGTCTGAAACTATTACAAGGTTAGAAAAGTCAGAGTAAGAGATGCCGGAAGCTCCCAAATTAGTTGAGGAAATGACACAGAGAATTAATGAGACACTAAGTACATCGGTTACTGAACGTGTAAAATAGAAGTGGAAATCAATTTTATGTAAAAATAACGGATATGGATCACTGTGATATAAACAGCAAATTAGTGGACATAGAGTCACCCGAGAATAAAGGACTGTCTCTTAGAGACTGCAATGATGTTAGATTTTTTTTCGTTTTGCTCCTATCACGTCATGCGACGAAGAGCGTAGCTTTTCACAGTAGGCCTACAAACTGTGTTTGGCAGATAACCGAAAAAGATTTACGTTTGAGACACTGAAAATGTATCTTGTAGTACATTGCAATTCGGTACTGTAACTGTACTTAAATGCTTTACACATTCTTTTGACATTGTCATTGTGTAATGTATATTTACTTTCAGAATGTACATATGTGTGTGTTTCCCCATACTACCGTACTCTACTCTAAATAGCAACGTTGTTACCTCAACACATCTCTACCTTTCACTACCTGCAGCGAGTCAACAACTATAGTACATGCACAGTAAACTTATTGTATCGGGTCCCAAGTCTCGAAGCCTGCTTATGAAGTTCAAACCTGCATCTCTTCTCAACCCATTTCCCCTTTCATCACCTGAAGACTAAGCTGTAGCTAGTTAGAAATTAGACGAGGATAATGATCAAACAAAGAAAAAGTTGGTATCAGAGATTAGAACAAAGAGATGTAATTAAAAATTAAGAGAATATTATAATGTATGTTTGTTAGAGAAACGAAATATGCTCGACATGAGAAAAATAGAAATTCTTCGTGTTAATTCGCAGTCTTGGCTTGTAGCACACGCGCATTACATCAACACTAATAGATATTATGCTGGCATTGAGAGCTGCTAATGAAATCGACTATTTCGTGCATTGCGAGAACACCGATCAAACCAATAACATAAGAATGAACAATAATAATTATACTCGCTCAGGGTCGGGTCATTACAATTCCCGCTTTCGCACATCATTTGTTTATGGTTATGACCTAAACGTGTGTCCGGGAAAGGTAATTTTAGAGGAAATCCGGATTTTTTTAATTGCTGTTTGACATGAAACTTCAAATATATATCAAATTTATTTCATTCGGTTTAATTCAAAAGACTCGTCCAATTCATCACTTTATTTCGTTTGGACAGAAATCAGTTAATGGGTTGCCAGAGTTTACATATTCATACGCAAATGTGTAATGGAAAATAATTATTGTGCGACGTGGGTTAGCAATTCATCTACACGTCGCTTTCATAATGATGGAGGATGTTTAAAAGTTGAAATAATTTAAGCATTGCTTTTTTGTGGGATCTTCAAATGGATGGCTAAAATTGTAGGGTTTGGTAAACATTTGTGGTCCTCGTTTACTTACTATCATGTTTACTTTTTCAGAGACAGCACTCATCCAAACAATTTAATTTTGCGTTTGTATTGAATTAGTATATAGATTTATACTTTTGAAAAAACCTAAATATTTCTTTAGTGACACTGTCGTTAAAGAGATTGGGTAGTGTCAAACATTGTGGGATTGATTTTTGTCACTTTCTCGTAACTCATCAACTCTTATACAGATTTTCATTAAGTATTTTATTATAATAATAATAATAATTATTATTATTATTATTATTATTATTATTATTATTCATGTTAAATCTTTCGTCCACTACTTTTATCACTTGAATATAAATAATTGATTAAATGGCGATCTTACTCGTGTTAAATATATAACCATGTGCGGCTTACAACTGTCTCGTTGCTACTTGACACCATCCTCAGAGCCTTCTGTGTCTTGGCGCCATCTCAACTCAACACACAGATCAGAACACACACACTATTTGACACAAAAATAACACACACAAGATCGCATCCTCATTCAGAAAACAGAAATACAACATAGCATTCAGAACAGAAAACACACTACAAAGACATCTCAACACACAAACAACACAAACAAATAAATACAACCACACAGTCGTATACAAACTCACATGCAATAGTTGCGACAATTTCTACATTGGACAGACAGGCAGATCATTCCAAAATGGATCCAAAGAACACATTAAAGCAATAACCAGAGGACACAATACATCTACATATGCCGAACACATAACTAATGCTAACCATACATACAATAACATAAATACAAACATGGAAATCATACACATACAACCCAACAACCAAAATCTCAACACACTAGAACAATATGAAATATACAGACAGACTAAAACACACCCTAATCAAATTCTCAACACACAGATCAATATTTCAGAACACACACACTATTTGACACAACTCTTCATCACACGAACGCACCCACACAACAGGCAGCGAAGTTGAGATGACGCCAAGACTCAGAAGACTCTGAGGATGGTGTCAAGTAGCACCGAAACAGCTGTAAGCCGCACACGCTTACATAATTAACACAAATAAGATCGCCATTTAATCAATTATTTATATTATTATTATTATTATTATTATTATTATTATTATTATTATCATAATAATAATAATATAAATAATTGATTATTATCATCATTAAGTTAGAATTTATAAAACAGTTATATTACCGGTTATTCTGTATGGTTGTGAAACTTGGACTCTCACTTTGAGAGAGGAACATAGATTAAGGGTGTTTGAGAATAAGGTTGTTAGGAAAAATTTGGGACTAAGAGGAATGAAGTTACAGGAGAATGGAGAAAGTTACACAACGCAGAGCTGCACGCATTGTATTCATCACCTGACATAATTAGGAACATTAAATCCAGACGTTTGAGATGGGCAGGGCATGTAGCACGTATGGGCGAATCCAGAAATGCATATAGCGTGTTAGTTGGGAGGCCGGAGGGAAAAAGATCTTTGGGGAGGCCGAGACGTAGGTGGGAAGATAATATTAGAATGGATTTGAGGGAGGTGGGATATGATGGTAGAGACTGGATTAATCTTGCTCAGGATAGGGATCAATGGCGAGCTTATGTTAGGGCGGCAATGAACCTCCGGGTTCCTTAAAAGCCAGAAAGTAAGTAAATATTATTATCATCATTATTTTTATCATTGTTATTATCATTATTATTATTATTATTATTATTATTATTACTATTTATTTATTTATTTATGTCCTCCATTAACTTCTCTTAGCCCCTGGGTTGAGAATCACTCCTTACAATAAATATACTATGCAGAAAGATTTTAAAAGTCGCTAGTTTTCGTGTTGCTGGGATTAACTTATAGAGTTTTAAAGGAGGAAGAAGTAAGGATACTTGTACTAGTGACAATAAAGGCGATATTCGCTGCCATTTGGACTGGCTATGGGTTTTTTAAAACAATTATTGCCGAGTTAGAGCTGATGCGCTCTGAATCAGCAGTGATTGCAACCGCAAAATGAGTCCAAGTATGGAATGAAAGTGGGGAGAGGGAGAGAGCATATTCCAGCAAAACAATGTACGATGCCACAGTCAGCAATACTCGAATGTACAACAAACGCGTTTTCTGTTCACCTCATCCCAGCCACTGTGTTTGCAAACAAAACTTCGAATAATTGATACCGGGTTTAAACGTACGTTATTTCTCCAGCACCCTTTTGTCTTTCCATTGTACTGTACAGGAGGGGAATTTAGTAATTTCTCTTTACTTCTTCTCTTATGCTCATTTATATAATATAACGAAAACCGCTGTAGGTCCAGATACAATTCGGATCAGTTGACATATATTCAACAGTATAATACAGAGTTCTCCCTACATGACGCCACGTGACGTACAGCAAAGTTACTTCCCACAGTGTACCTGTTGTACGCGCCGAAGTTCAAGGGCGTTTTTCGGGCGTTGCATGCGTGCAATTCAATTCAGTCTGCTGTGAATTATTGAAGGGATTACTTATTCTTTCGTAATGTAATGCAAGTTATTGCATTCTTTTTCCTAATTGTATAAGAATATTGAAGGGATTATACGCTTATGTATAATGTAATGTAAAGGAATCGCTGTGAAGTAACGGTTAGCATGCCTCACTATGAAACGAGCGGGCCCTGATTCAAATTGTGACTGGGATAAGTTACCTGATTGAGGTTTTTTCCGGGATTTTCCCTCCACTCATTAAGAGCAAATGCTGGTTAACTTTCGCCGCTGGACCCTGGACTCATGTCGCCGGAATTTTCATCTTCGTCTCACTCAGACGCTAGATAACCATAGCAGTTAATAAAACGTCTTAAAATAACCGCTTTAAAATGTAGTGCTAGCTACTATGTTTTTTTTTTTTATAATTGTTTGGGAACTCCGACGAGATTACTCATGCGTGAATAGTGTAAGATATGTGTTTTCTCCTACGTAATTGTTTGAGAATACTGAAGGAATTATTCATGTGTAGTGCAATGCAAGCTATTGCTTCGTTTCTTCTAGCTACTTCAGACTGCTGAAGGAATTAGACCTACTTATTCGTGTGTACCTAGTGTAGTACAAGCTATTGTTTTTTTTTTCTAATTGTTTGACAATGGTGAGGGAATTACTCATTCGTGCGTAGTGTAGTGCAAGTTATTGTATTTTGTCAAATTCTTTGAAGATACTGAAGGGATTACTCATTCGTACCTAGTGTAGTGCAAGCTATTGCATTTTTTTTTTCTAATTGTTTGAGAATACTGAAGGGACTACCGGTACTCATCCATGCCTAATGTAGTGCAAGCTATTGTGCTTTTCTAGCTGTTTCAGAATGCTGAAGGAATTACTTATTCGTGTGTAGTGTAGTACAAGATATTGTATTTTTTTCTAATTCTTTGAGAATACTGAAGGTATTAATTATCAGTTTATGCTAATGTAGTGAAAGCTATTTCATCTTTTTCTAAATGTTTGAGAATACTGAAGATATTAATAATCCTAACGTAATGTAGTGAACACTATTGCATCTTTTCCTAATTGTTTGAGAATACTAAGATATTAATCATCTATGCATAATATAATGAAAGCTATTGCGTCTTTTTCTAATTGTTAAGGAATACTGAAGGAAATGCTCATTAATGTGCAGTGTAGTGCAAGCTACAGTGTTGTTCGCTAATTATTTGAAAACACTGAAGGGATTACTCATTCGTGCGTAATGCAGTGCAAGTTGTGTTTTTTTTATTTGTTTAAAGAATTACTCATTCATGCTTAATGTTGTGCAAGCTATTTTTTTTAATTGCTTGAGAATGGTGTATGGCATATTGAAGCCAGTAATTTATAGTTTTGTGTTACATAAAAAGTGAAAGAAAATATCCTACAAATGATTTAGGATTTTTCGCAAGAGGAGATTATTGGAGTAGGTATTTCAGATCAATCATCAGAGATATCAACGAGGACACTTAAGACCATCTCTTGTAACACATAAACATTTACCCAATTAAACAGGATTGAGTAAGTAAAGTTACTACCGCAGAAACGGCAGCCCACATTGCGAAAAATCTGCGAGGCGTACAACATAAAATGGTGTTAAGCTAGCGGTGTGAGTTAAGCATCATTTATGGAGAATATTACAGTTCGATTCTTGATGAACGGCCTTAGTGGCTTCCTATTTACTAAGATAGACGTGCTCACGGCGGGCATTCTGCACTTTGAGCGCCCGGGCACTTGGTGGGAGGGCGCTGGAAACCTGTCGCAAATGTAAAAAGACAATGTAGCGCATTCAAGCATAGCGTAACCAAGAAGTAATATCGCTGGCGCTTTGTAAAATGGATAGATCTACTGATACGGCATTAATTTAAGTGTTCATTTATTTATACATTCTTGTACTTATTTATTACTCTGTTATTTATTTACCGGTACTTTTTATTTCTTTATTTCTTTCTTACTTCTTTCTTTCTTTCCAGCTTTATTTATTTATTTATTTATTTATTTATTTATTTATTTATTTATTTATTTATTTATTTAATCTGACAGGATTAAGGCCATAAGGCCTCCTCTTCCATCCTACCCGATAGCACACATAAATATACAAAAAAAATACAAACAGTGATAAAAATAATAGAAATTAAATTAAAGCCCTATAGAGGGTCAACAGAGTCGAAATATCACTATAGAGCTCTCATGAAGCTAATAGAAGGAAAAAAGTAAGAAAACCAAGATAGCAATGATGATAGTGATAAGTGACGATGATGGTGACGGTGATGGTAATGGTGATGATAATAAACACAGCAAACAAAACAAGGTACGTTATTTGGAGCGAGAGGTTCCCTTCCACAGCCTACCTACCAACTACAGTATTAGTGAAATTAAAATTCTAAATCTTTCAAAGACAAAACATCTTATTAGAAATTCTTAGGGACTCTTTACATATCATTGAATATCATTTATATTTTCAAGAAAGATGATTTTGTGAATATGATATTTTGGCAACAAGGAAATCCCAAATCTAAAATTTAGTATTTTTTTTAATTAATCGGCTTAAAAAACATAACTGCTTTGTATTCAGAATCCTTGCTGTTATCCTCACTGGAGAGCTGATGATTTAATCAAATCCTCCTCACTGGAGAGCTGATGATTTAATCAAATCCTACTTTCTAAGGAAATACAGAAGGCAAAATCATAATAGCATTTCTTGTGTAGATAATGTAAATACGTATATTGTAAATACAACTCTCTAATTTTAAAAGAAATATAACATTGAAATAAAGTGGTAAATAATCTTGTCAATCATGCTAGGACAGTGGTTCTTAACCTTTTTTGAGTCACGGACCCCTTCGAAAATGTGGTGAAAGCTGTGGACCTCTCCCTAAAAAAATGTAAAAATAGTGAGAAACAATTTTTGATACGCTTCTGCTTTTTACTTTGAAATAATATAGTGAATAAACATGTTACCTTTTTATGTGACTTTCACGGATCCCTAAGTAAGTCCCAATAAAGCATCGAAATTAAGTAATATTTCATGAACTAATTGTAGTTCTACCAATTATATTAAAATGATTTCGTCAATAATGAAAAATTAAATTGCATCACTCGTTGTACGCCGTAAAATCTTGAGAACTCGCTCTTTCGTATTGCACTGAATGCAACAGCTAAACAAAAGCAGAGAACTTTACTACTGGAACTTGAGTCAAAAGGGACTTTGATCAATACGACAATTCGCGAATTAGATCCCATGTCTTGTGATTTTGTTTGTTAATCACCCTGTGGAACAAGAGGCGCATCCATTTAACCGCTTTGGTACAATACATCTGCATCATTACTCTCCATTATAATAACTATTCAAAGGAAGATTCAATAATAGGGAAGCTGCGAGAGACATCTAGCGTAGAGTTTCGCAACTGAAGCTAAGATTGATTGCCTCGTTTTACTTGTTGGAATATGTTGAACTTCACAACAAAGCCGAAGACAGTTAGTGGCTCTTCGCACACTATATTCAGCATTGAGAGCAATGTTTACAACAAAGGCTAAGATAATACTCCTTCCTTAGCTCAAACTGTACTGTTTCTGGCTACAAATTTACCGGATTCTAGTTCGCATTCTGACTCATCAATGGCTATTTATTGCTCTCTGTTCATGGCTAGATATTATGTTTCTCTTCTTATGCCTTCATCCAGGGGGAACTATAGTGAGTTTTCTATCTTCTACAATCTTCTGGGTGCAATAATCGCTTAAGTTAAAAAAAACCCATGGTTTGAGAAAAACAATGTCAAAGTTTTAGATCAATGTATAAATTTGAATAGTACATACTTTTTAAGTAGGTCATTTTACGACGCTTTATCAACATCTTTAGTTATTTAGCTTCTGAATGAGATGAAGGTGATACTGCCGGTGAAATGAGTCCGGGATCCAGTACCGATAGTTACCCAGCATTTTCTCATATTGGGTTGAGGGAAAACCCCGGAGAAAACATCAACCAGGTAACTTTCCCCGACCGGGAATCGAACCTGGGCCACCTGGTTTCGCATCCAGACGCACTAACCATTACTCCACAGGTGTGGAAATAGTACATACATAATTTGATTTGTATAATGTTTTAGACTGTATAAGTAATTCAAGTCCAATATCAGTTATAATTTAAACATTTTTAAATATTTATAAATTAAGTAGGCCTATGCAAAATGTAAGTAGTTATTTTATAGAAAGTCTGATGCCTTTTAAATTTAGAGTATACCTAGTCATTAAAACCAGTATAAAAGTAAATTTAAAAGCCATAATGGAAATCCGATAAATTATTATATTAAGTTAAAGATAGCAGAGCAGATTTAGCGTGGCTAAGATTGGGGGTATGCAAGGATAATAAAATTGTCAAAGAAGAGGGAGAGCGCCTTTGTCCACTGTGAGGAGAAAAGGACTCCTGGACACACATTTTATTTCAGTATGTCGAATTGGAACATATCCGAAAAAAATATCTACCACCCTCGATGTTAAGTCATGTCTTGCATATCTTGACCTCATGGGGAATAGAGAATGGGAACAGAAGACTGGATTGTTCCTCTTGAAGGCGAGACAGATTAGAACTTCAGCTGTTGAAGTTTGTGATACGAACTGACGATGGGATACTCAATTATACACTTTTATGCCTGTTTAGGTTAGGATATATTATATAATGTGTTTTGTTTGTGTCATTTTTATTTTAATCTGTGTGCTCTTTTGGAAAGTGTTTGGATCTAACTATAGGCGAGGGAAGGTGAAACCTACAAAGTAAGACTTGTTTTACACAGCACGTACGGTCAGAAGATCTGTGCATGGGATTTAAGAGAAATTTCTTATAATATAGTACATCTGTATGTGTAACATTGCGCAATAAATCCATCTACATTTACTAAAAGTTAAAGTTGAACATAAGGTCCATCTATGCTTATCTGTTCGGAACAATTAACTAGAAGTTATTTGTAAACATTTGGTTTAATAAATATTTAACGTTTTCGACTTGATTGAGTCATCTTCAGAAGTTATGCCAATGAATACATAAATACATCTGTGTAAATATACAGTACGTGTGTGCAAACTAATGTAATGTGAAACACTGTTAAAATTGAATAAAGTATAAACATTTGTTGTGAAGCAATACAATTCTGAAATTTAAAAATTTAAAACATCGATAAAATGCTTGTATAAACTAGAGATGGGAAAAGTTATTTTCTCGTAACTGTTCCAACTATTCCAGTTCTTTGAAAATACTAGGTTCCAAATAACAGTTCCGAAATAACAGTACCATAATTATGTAACTTGTGTGTAAGTACAAGGCATCTTGGAACCGCACGGTTGACTAGTATCAGATGGAAGAGTAATATTTTGGAACAGGTACGTACTACTAGTATGTAATGTAACAGTGGTATTTTGGAACATGCACGTACGACTAGTATGTAATATAACAGTGGCATTTAGGAAGCTAAATTATCACATACTTCCCTGTATGCCATGCGATGCAGTATGATGTCATAGTGAGCCGAGATGTGGATTCGTGGAAAAGAAATGTTTTCTAATGCCAAATTGAATTCGTAGATCAGGTTTGTCCGAAGCAGGAAATGTAATGCAATTTTAAATTTTTGTAAATTTTATTGGTCACGAAATCGAAGTGGTTCCCAATTGTAAATAAAACCTATTTACAATAGTGTTCAATTTCTCCAAAAATTAGCAAATAAAAGCTATAATCATATCGGCCGTGCTAAATTTAATATTAATACCGTCACGAAAAGTAATGAAATATGAAAATTTACCGTTGTATTTTTGTAAATAAAAAACTTCGACAGTAGTCATATTTCAACAGAAATTAGTTTAATTTCAAGAATTGGTAATGAAACTAAAATTGTAAAATATTTGTAAATAAAACATAATCTATATATTTTCATCTACCTTGATAAAATTCACAATGTAGTTAATAAACTCTAGATAGAATCCTATACTCAGTAACATTAGTTTCAAGATAATGTGTAGATATTTTAAAAAGGTTCTCCATATCTTTACTATTTATCTTTCACTTCAGATTCCAACATTTCTTTCAGTGCGAAGAAAGGATTCCCAATTCTCCTTTCAAACAGTGGCGCCAACTTATATGGGCTCGTGGGATCCGAGCCCACCCAATAATTTATCGTGTTATCATTATACGTATGACATTTATTTAACTTATACCTCAAATATTTGAGTCCACCTGTGTTTTCTAAAAGTTGGAGCACTGCTTTCAATAGTGCCAAACCTGTTCCGTTCTGTGGAACAGGCGTTGTCATAATGTAGTTCCAAAGTGAAAGGAGTATTTTGTAACAGCAAGTACTGTATTTCGTACTAGCGTTATTTTGGAACCTAGTATTCCAAGATGCTGTTAAGTTTTGGAACAGTTTCAAGCAAGGAACTGTTCCAAAATAACCGATACGTTATTTTTTCTCCACCTCTAGTATAAACTGTTATATCAGTAAAAATATTAAAATGAAGTACAAACTACGATGTATTGAACAGTCTATGACAGAGCATGGGAAATCACATGATTCAGTGTAGTTGCTTGTGAGAAGATTGAACACACACAGACTGAAGTACAAAATCTTGTTACAAATTTCCGCAAAGCGAAGTGTGGACGTGGGCGCACGAAACAGTTAATGTCTTGGGTAAAATGAGCATTACGGCGATGATTCCGATGTCTTCAGTGGGTAGAAGGCAACTGTTCGGAATACACGATTTTTTTTATATATTTTCCTCTCTCTACATTTTTCTTCTTTGTTTACATTAATGTTTTTGTATTTAAACTGTTTATCTGCATTTCCTTTTTTTTTTTAATTTATTTAATACTTTACACTTGAGCTACATTAGGCATTGCATCCTGAAAGAACAGAAGCTCGTGCTCGGGCGCAGTTCAGATCACTTATGCAAAATATATCACAAAATTAAGAGAGTTCATTGAGCACAATAACATTAATAAATGGTAAAATAATTCAGCATGTAATAATATGATCTATATACAAATAAAAAATACAAAAGTGCATAAATATTAGAGTATCAATTTTTAACTCAATTAGCTTAAACAATTAAATAATTAATCTGATTTGTTTCTTAAATCTATGTGTGTTAAGTGTATTTAGCTCAGGGTAAGCTCTAATTAATTCATTATATATTTTGGGTCCAAAATTTATGCTGTGTTTTAATCCAGCAGTTGTGTGGCATTTGGGAGTATTTAGAAAGAAACTGTAGTTTTGTCTCGTATGGTATTCGTGAGGATCAAATTTAAATTTATTGTGGTTTTATGGAAGTAAATCAGCAATGTGTGTTTATAAATTTGTTCTAGATTTGATACACCAAATTCCTGAAAAATTAATTTTGTTGGATAATCAAAAGGTTTATATAGACAAATTTTGATAATTCTTATTTGGTGCAAATTTAAAGGATGGAGAGTCGATTTTGCCGTTCCTCCCCAACCTAAAATACCATACTGAATTATTGATTGAATCAGAGCTAAGTACACAGTACGCAAAACATAAACAGGTAAATAAGAGCGTAGAATGGAAAATTTGTGGATTGTTTTACGCAATCTGTTACAAAGGAAGGAGATATACTTGTCCCATTTTAAATGTTGGTCAATAATAATGCCTAAATATTTAAATTGTGAGGATATACTCAAAGCGTTACATGAGCAAGTAGGTAGGTTACTGCTTCATATTTATTTTTTTGTTTTCTTCTCCACTTATTTTTGTCTTTAATTTGTTTTTCCTTTCCTAATTTTCTGTTTTTAAGTCTTTTTCGTTCATTTTCGCATTTTATTTTTTATCTTCATTTTCTTTTATTTCTTATTCTTGTTTTGTTAATTTTTAGTCTTGTTTTATTTCTTTTCCTTTACCATATCTTCCTCCTACCAGTCTTCTCCACTTCCATTCATGCTACAGATGGCGTATGTCAGACATTCAGAAGAAATTTTCCAGCGTTTATGCATCGAAATTTGAAATGGTCGTGAGCTAAATCCATTATTTCATTAATGAAATTAGTAGCTGCGATATGCATGGAATTTCTTACAGGCAGTTACGTCGAGCTTTAAGAGGCGAATTGTATTATAAACAAGATGTTGGAGCTTTAATTCCTCGCTTGTATGTTTATTCATGGTTAATAAAATAAGACGCTTTGATTTTCTGCAGCCAATTTGTCTTTCGCAACCAGGAGAGTGAATGGACAATAGAAACTAATTGGCTAGATCAACCGTCTATAATTTATTACACCTCTTTCCTCCCCTCCATTCCAGACGACTTAATCTCAGATAAAACCCGTCGCTTTTCAATTTAATCTAGTCCTGCGTGCAATCTTTAATAAATTCTTCCCGTTCTAATTTCCGGCCTTTTGCTTTTTTGTTTTATTGCAGTCCACAACGTACTAGCTTCAGCGCAAACATTTGCTCCCAATTAAAATGTGTTCAAAACCCGTCGCTGTGCATGGAGCTTTTGTTGCACGGTTAGCCAATTGTTAGAAGTTAACTTTACGAGGACATGGGTTCAAATAAGGTTGTGCTCACTTGACTCTCTGTTTAAATAAAGACAGCAGTGTGGTATATTTTCTGGATCTCCCCACATTTTCACTGTCGTTATTCGAATAATTCGCAGTTTTTAATTATTTCTAACAGACATCGGCAAAAATGCAATCATGATTACTAGTAATTGTGATGTGGCAGGGAGAGCGCACTAGACTGTGGTTTCTCGATAGAAAGGGTCCACTAGATACCTATTAATGTAATGTAATAACTATGGCATTAAAATTAAATAATTACGTACATGAACAATATCAGAAAGATTATAATGTGAAAACTGATGTCAAAAAGTCAAATTATTATAAAGAAAATAACGAAAAGTCTCACAAATATATATCATATAAATAATTAAAAAAAGAATGTGAATTGTTATAAAAAATTTGTATTTACAGAAAGGAAATATTGAAACCTCCGATAATTAATATGTAAAAATAACACAAGGAGGACAATATAGCAATCTCACGTTAGAAAAGAACGAAATCTTCTACATATAGCCTATACAAAAGAACTATCATCAACTCAGTGACCTACTGGAAATTTAACGACCTTATTCGTCCATTTAGGCAAATTATTTCAGTTGTTTTACTCCACCGCCTGCTCGAAGGCATCCGCTGGCTGCTTACACTAGAGATGGGAAAAGTTGTTATTTTCTTGTAACAGTTCCAACTGTTCCAGTTCCATGAAAATACTAGGTTCCAAATAACAGTACCACCATATATTATATAGCCTACGCCGAAGTTCGCTCCACAGCACCGGATCGAATCCCTCCTCCAGTGTTTTTCCTTTTGTGGCCTAACTCCATGTTGTTACCATAACAGATAAATTCTGTAGGATCAGAAATTAATGTTTACATTTATATATATATATATATATATATATATATATATATATATATATATATATATATATATATATATATAGTCCAGAAGTCATACTGACAGTATTGACACCAGGAAACCAGTTAAGTTATATTTATGCACGACGCCAGTTCAGGATTAAAAGTTGGTATTGATTTTGTCCCTGAAAATTGTTAAAAGTAACCAGATCTAGTGACAAAGTCGCTAAATTAATAACACAGCAGCAACGGTTGTCAACGTCTTTGGTTGTCATATTGTAGTTCCATACACGGCCAACTTGATGCTAGCTTCGCTTCACCTTTGAAAGCGAAGGGAGCATCAAGTCGGCCGTGTTCCATAACATCGAGTATATTGTAACATGTAACAGCAAGTATTTTGTATAACAGTATATGTAATGTAACAGTGATGGTTTGGAACAGGCCTGACTCATAATGTAGTTCCATAACAGCGAGTATTTTTTGTAACAGCGAGTTATTTTTTGTAACAGGAAGTATTTTTTGTAACAGGAGTATTTAATGTAACAGTGGAAGAGCCACGCACTACTAGTACGTAACGTAACAGTGGTATTTAGGAACATGTACGGACGCTAAATGATCACATACTTCCCTGTATGGCATGTGATGCAGTACGATGTCATAATGAGTCGAAGATGTGAATTCCTGGAAATGAAATCTTTTCTAATGCTAAATTGAATTCGTAGATCAGGTTTGTTCGAAGCAGGAAATGTAATGTAATTTTAAATTATTTGTAAATTGGTCACGAAATCGAAATGGATCCCAGTGGTAAATAAAACCTAACCTATTCTTCCTCTTCTGCTTAGCTGAAGGTCACAGTAGTGTTCAATTTCTCCAAAAATGCGTAAATAAAAGCTATAATCATTTCGGCCGTGCTAAAATTCATATTAATAATGTACCGTCATGAAGAATAATTATCTCATTGTAATGAAATATGAAAATTTACCGTTGTACTTTTTTTTAAACAAAAGAACTTCAATAATAGTCATGTTTCAACAGAATTTAATTTAATTTCAAGAATTGGTAATGAAACTAAAACTGTAAAATATTTGGAAATAAAACATAACCTATATATTTTCATCTCCCTTGATAAAATTCACAATGTAGTTACTATAATACAGGCATTATATTATTTGATAGAATCCTATACTTAATTAACATAAGTTCCAAGATAATGTGTACATTTTTTAAAGACTATCTTCGTATCTTTGCTATTTATCTTTTACTTCAGTTTCCAACATTTTTTTCAGTATGACGAAAGGATTCGCAATTCTGCTTTCAAACAGTGGCGCCAAGCCCACCCAATAATTTATCGTGTTGTGACACGTTGTGAGATTTATTTAACTTAAGGCTCGTCAAATGTTTGAGCCCACGCACTTTTTTCCAAAAGTTGGCGTCACTGCTTTGAATAGTACCAAACATGTTCCGTTCTGTGGAACAGGCATTGTCATAATGTAGTTCCAAAGTGAAACGAGTGTTTGTAACCGCAAGTATTTCGTACTAGCTCAGAGCAACACTGTTATTTTGGAACATAGTGTTCCAAGGTGCTGTTACTTTTTGGAACAGTTCCAAACAAGGAACGGTTCCAAAATAACTGTTACGTTATTTTTTCCCACCTCTAGCTTACACTATCTGCTCATAAGAACATTCTAACAATACTTTCACTGAAATAGCATATTTGGTAATTCCAACTGTAGGTGGCAGCACCAAACTTTGAAAAAAAATTAAATAAACGTTGTTCTACCTATATAGACCTACTTTGTGCAAATGTGACATATTGAATAACAATCATCAGAAACTCTTCTGGGTAAATTCGTGAGACTTCTATTTGGTAAAATAGGAAGATACACACAGAAAATGTTTTCCGGTTTTCTTATTCGACGAAATAACTTTCTCGGCAAGTATTGAAGGTGTAAGTTCCTTGGGAACTAGTTTATTGGATGACAGACGAGACTGTTTTCTTTTTTTATTTGTTTTCTTTTTTATTGAATTGTCTAGTTAAAAAAGTATCTAACTGAAAATTTCATACAATTTTTTTTTTGTAAATCACCAACAACTGGAAGCACATGAAGAGATCATGGTCTCCTTCGTTTTTTTAAGAACAAAAATAATTATAAATACTATAAAATATCCTACTAGTAGTTAATTTACAATTGTAATTGAAAAACTGTTTTTAATTTTATCACATAGAAGATTTTGTAATTAAGCAACTCATTGGCTTTCATATCTTAAATTTCAGTTTATGCATGTCTAATTGTATTTTCTCTTGTTCCAAAAGCAATGAATATAATTGACTAAAGAAGCTATTTATTTATTTATTTATTTATTTATTTATTTATTTATTTATCTATTTATCTATTTATCTCCATAACAGGGCAAACCCCAATTGCAATAGACAGTACACATAAAAAACATAGAATTACATATAACACGAAAAAAAGGTAAAACAGATGTAAGTGTAATTACAAATTAAAAATGGAAAAGAGAAGAAAAAAATAGATACCACCTAAATAAAAGACACAGATACAGATATAAATAAAAACAAATCAAAATGAGCCAAGTACAGACATAACAGCCAAAAATGCAAAATGTAGGCGTAGCTGTAATTGGAAAATTGCAGAGCAAATACAACACCATGTTAATAAATTCAATATACAGCACTACACAGCAGGCCCAAATGGCCTCAATTCATTTATTCAAAAAACTCACCAACACAGAACATGTGTTTCAAGTAATGCTTTACATAACTTTTTCTTGTACATATTGTACGATAACGAGAAATCTAAATCCTGTTTATTTGATAGATGATTGTAAGTTCGAAGCATTAATAAAAGTGGAGACATTTTATGAGATAGTGTTTTTGTTGTCTGTAAATAAAAGAGAGATCGCTTTCTCAAATTTGATTTACCAATATTGAAACTAATTACCTGTAAAAGATCAGGGTTGTCTATTAAGCCATTTATAGTTTTGAACAAATACATTTGTTGTGCTCTTATCCTGCGACTACTGAGAGATGGTACATTAAATTCAAGCAGCATGGATTCATAAGTTTGGAATATGTTGTAACATGAATGTTTTTTCATATATAGAAGTTTTAGGGTTTTATTCTGTACTCTCTCTAGAATGACCGAGTGCAAGTGATAGTGAGGGTTCCAAACTATAGATGCGTACTCTAATTTACTTGGAGTCGCGAAACAAAGTAATATTTTGATTTGATATGGTATGATATATGATATGATATGATATATGATATGATATGATATGATATGATATGATATGATATATGATATGATATATGATATGATATGATATATGATATGATATGATATGATATGATATGATATGATATATGATATGATATGATATGATGTGATATATTTATTATAGTTCACAGACAAAAAAAAGAAGAAATAATTACATACATATAATCATTGAAACCTTACATTACATAGTTTATAATTTACATATATATATATATATGTATACATACAAGCCTGATGGCCTTAACTGGCCTGATGGCCTTAACTACACCAGAATAAATAAATAAATAAATAATAAATAATATATATATATAATTTCTACACTTAACTATTTAATATAATATATTTTATCTTGCAACAAAGTAATATTTTAATCATAAAATATAAACATAAAGCATAGGACCTATATCCACAAGCGATGTCAAGGGTCATAGGAGCTGCCATCTATGGCAATTTTTTCCTTTTCATGTTACATGAGTGACTATTGAATGAGCAGACACCGTAAACAGCCATCGGATGCATTCGAGCAGGCGATGTCTTAATTAAAACATCTTAATGAATTACCCCTCCGCAAATTCCTTTTTTATTTTGTCATTGTCTCAAGAGAACACCTACGTAACTTTCCTCAATAATTCTCGTCGGTAAAGTTTCAGTAGGCCTATGACTCTGATTTCTTTCGAGCTTCTTTTTGACGTTTTAGCCAGATCTTTTGCACACTGAGCACCACAACGCCAGCGCAAAACACAATGAATACACGTTCACTTGACATCTAGTTTGTGTTATTCATAATGAAGGTACAGTTGAATATGTTTCCTGTGACGGACATCACAATTTCGTGTATTCGCATAGTGAATATGCAGGCATGCATTATTTTATGGTTTTTGTAATGAAAATGCATTGGCTGCTGTTGAGGAATATGCCTACATACGAAGTTTTCCCAATCGAAGGGTTCCATTTAGCTTTATGTACGTTTTGAAATAACATTAGAGAATTTTGAAAGGAGAAATATTGAAAATGGACGTAACCTGATAGGGACAGATAGAAGAGCAACAGAACAGGCTCGTGGAAAATGTTAAAGGACTTGATAGGAATACTTTTTCCTTATCCTAGTTATTATCAATTTGGAGACGCAAACAATGCTTTATATAACAGTAACAGAATATCAGAAATCATAACCACCAGGTTAATCTGTGAAGACGAGAAGTTCAACGCAAACTGGTGTCGGATACTCACATCTCACTCTGGAGCCGAAAATGTTGTTACTGTACCTTCTTTATAAATAGGTAACTTTTTAGTTGCTTTTACCTATTCCATAATTTTTTAAGGAAACTGTATAGTCCTATATGCTTTTAGCATTCTTGGAGATACGTTCAATGCATCAATCTACTGAATACATGCTATAATTTCCTTCGCTTATTCATTGAGTGATTTTTATTTCTGCTGCTCCAAAACCGATCTCAGTGAATTATAATATCAAAGTATTGAAACCTGTTCACCTGTTTTATTGTAAAATTACGGTTACGAACATTTCTTGTTCAGTTTTTAAAATATATTTAAGCTTAAGCCATTTCCAGTATATTGATTATAATTTTATAGTTTTGTCAACATGATTTTTAATACATAATCATAGAAATCCTTATCAAGAACAATCTGAAAATATGCGGAATTTGGAGTGTATAAATAATTAACACCAATTCAGTTTCCAACTTGTAGCAATTTCTACTTTATATTTTTCTAGCATTTCTTTGAGGGAGAATGGTTATAAGTGGCGAAAAACCACTAAATTTTCAAAATATATTTTTTTACTTTGAAATAATCTTTGATATGAGAAAAATGCATATAAAATTCAAGACGCTTTTATGAGCTTGTCGGTTATTGTGACACCCTTTTTAAAGCTCTGGTAGACAGAGATTTTACGTTACACTAAACTTTGCACTTCCCTGTAGCTTCAATTCTTTGCTTTATTCCATACTGAAAATTGTAGGCTATAACTTCGGATCTATTAATTGTAGACGTATGATATTTCGTACACACTTTCTTTAGGCTATTAGGAAACCTTTTTCTGTAATAGACATTTCATATTTTGTTGTTTTTGTAAAATATATATCCAAATTTCTATAAAATATATCTAAAACTTATATACATATATCCCTATAGAATATATCAGATAAATTCCTTAGAAAGAATCCAGTATAGGGCAGCTAAATTTGTTAAAGGTAAAAGAGAAGATGGAAACGATACGATAAAAGAACTTAAATGGGAAACTTTGGAAAACAGACGTAGGAAAACTAGAATAACATCATTGTACAGACCACATCTAGGTCAGAAAGCATGGGTAGACATAACGGCTCGGTTAGAAAAGCCAACGTACTATGGTAGGAACGATCATGATTTTAAAATCAAATGTAGGAAACAGAAAACGGATGTAGGTAAATTCTCATTTTTAAATAGAACTATAAATGATTGGAATGACCTACCTGCAGCGGTCTTTGAGGGCTGTCCTTCCTTAAGGAGTTTCAAGAATAACTTAAAAAGTTGTGTATAAAGTGCAAATTAAAATTAAGGTGACATTTAACATTTAATTTTTTAAGGTGACATGTATTTATTTAGCCTGACGAGTTACTTTCTTGGTTTGAATTGTAAATTATTTAAAAATAGCGTGCAAGAGGGCCTTAGACTAGAAATGTTTAGTTTAAAAGTAGTTATGTTTATAAGTACAGTATGCATAAGAGTGTAATTATTTGACTTATTTGAACGGTTGTATCAGTGAAGCGAGGTGAGTCAGTGGAGTTATGGTTTTACAGTGCAGTGAATAGTTCCGATCAGTGATAATTTATAGCGTCAATGAAATGTGTTCTATAGTGTCAGTGAAATGTGTTATAGTGTGTCAGTGAAATGTGTGCTAAAGTGTCAGTGAAATGCGTCATAGTGCCACTACAGTGAGTGAGATGAGAATAAAGTGAAAGACTATTGAAACTTATGTAGGGCCTATACATAATTATGTAGGTTGTAATGTAAAATTAGGTATTTTATTTATGTTTTATTATTATTGTGTTAAATTATATTGTGTATTCTTATTGTATTGTGTATTGTGTAATTGTATTGTGTATTGTAAATTTATTGTGTATTGCTTATTTTTTTTGTGTATTGTTTATATTGTGTATACCACTGTCACCGGGTGCTTTCCCACTTGCAGTGTAAATAAATACATACATACATATATACATATACACATACACATATACATACAAATGGCTTTTAAGGAACCCGAAGGTTCACTGCCGCCCTCACATAAGGCCGCCATCGGTCCCTATCCTGTGCAAGATTATTCCAGTCTCTATCATCATACCCCACCTCCCTCAAATCCATTTTAATATTATCCCCCTATCTACGTCTCGGCCTCCCCAAAGGTCTTTTTCCCTCCGGTCTCCCAACTAACACTCTATATGAATTTCTGGATTCGCCCATACGTGTTACATACCCTGCCCATCTCAAACGTCTGGATTTAATGTTCCTAATTATGTCTGGTGAAGAATACAATGCGTGCAGTTCTGCGTTGTGTAACTTTCTCCATTCTCCTGTAACTTCATCCCTCTTAGCCCCAAATATTTTCCTAAGCACCTTATTCTCAAGCACCCTTAACCTATGTTCCTCTCTCAGAGTGAGAGTCCAAGTTTCACAACCATACAGAAGAACCGGTAATATAACTGTTTTATAAATTCTAACTTTCAGATTTTTTGACAGCAGACTAGATGATAAAAGCTTCTCAACCGAATAATAACACGCATTTCCCATATTTATTCTGCGTTTAATTTTCTCCCGAGTGTCATTTATATTTGTTACTGTTGCTCCAAGATATTTGAATTTTTCCACCCCTTCGAAGGATAAATCTTCAATTTTTATATGTCCATTTCGTACAATATTCTGGTCACGAGACATAATCATATACTTTGTCTTTTCGGGATTTACTTCCACACCGATCGCTTTACTTACTTAAAGTAAAATTTTCGTGTTTTCCCTAATCGTTTGTGGATTTTCTCCTAACATATTCACCTAAAACTCATATTTAAAATGTAATTATTTGTGCTAAAATTTTGAAAGACAATGTTCAAATAGTGCTACAGATATTTTAAATAACTTGGCTTTAGGAATACAATGTCATATAAATTTAAATTTTGAAATTATCTTTAGACTCACCGCATTGCTTAAGGCAAAAATGGGACACAAAGCATGGACCGACATCAATGCTAGATTAGCAACACCAACATACTTAGGCAGGGCAGATCATATTAGGAAGTTTAAATGTAGAAAACAAAGAACGGATGTGGCAAAATTTTCCTTTGTTAACCACACAATAGTAGACTGGAATAGCTTACCTGCGGCAATTTTTCAGGGTGGTCCTCTCAAAATCAATACATTTCATGAAAGGTTGAGAAGATTAGACTGAAAATGTAGTTGTAGGTGCAGTGTAATTATCTAAGTTGTTATGTAATTAATTAAGTTGTCATGTAATTAAATAAGATGATATGTAATTTAGTTGATATGTAAATAAATTAAGGTGATATGTAATTAATTAAAATATGTAATTAAGTTGATTTTAATTAATTAAGGTGATATGTAATTACTTAAATTGGTAATAGTTGGGTGAAATAGAAGTACTTATAAGTTAGGTTTACTTTTGCTCATTGTTGGGAGTTCTTATGGAATAGTTTTTATTTATAGTCCTAAGTTTATTGCATCTATTTATTTATAGTTAGAAATAAATTTAGGTTTATTTTATTTTATTTTATTGCTGTAATTATTGTATAATTGTATTGGCATTATTTTATATTATATATCACTGCCATCGGGTGTATACCCAATTGTAGTGTTAATAAATACATACATACAAATCCCTGTGATATATTCATTTTAGCGAATTACTATATTCTGGCATTTTCTGTAAATTGAACTACATTTTTTTTCATGAAACTAATCTCGAATTTAAGTAAGTCGTTGCAGCAATGATATTTCTAAAAAGAAAAAAAGAAAATTAAGCATGAATTACAAAAAAAAAAAATCAAACTTAATCCTCATCTCCTTTTAAGGTAAAGTTTGAAAAAAAAAAGTCGAATTTCATTTTTGTATGAGTCCTTTTGTATGCCTAAATATTGTTTTTTCTAATTATCATACTCATCATTAAGACATGATTTTGTAGATAATTAGTTGACATATACGAAATACGAAAAGCCTGAAATCCCATAAGGGCAACGGCCTCCTACAGGAGAGTGTAGGGTGAGCTGAAGGTCTACTACACTTGGGGAGCCAGTCCAAGAGAGCTTACACTATACACTTACAAACTAAACACATGAACAAATTATACCAACTAAACACGAAAAACTATACAGACTAAACACATAAATTATGCAAACTAAACAGCCACAAAAAATATGCAAACTGAACACACAAATTATAATCTGAATACAGCTGTCCACACTAAACACACGATAAAAAGAAAAAAGAAAAAAATTGCACAAACTGAACACATACATAGTCTTAACTCACACACAAACTAAATACACAAAAACCTATACCAATTGCACACATAAATTGTACAGCCTAAACACACAAACTATCTAAACTAAACGCACAAAAACGATACAATTGAACACAAAAATTACACTAATTAAATACATGAACTATACCACTATACACGGAGTCAAGCTATTCAAACTAAAACACACAAAACCATATAATTGAACACAAAAGTTATACTAACTAAATACATGAACTATACCAACTACACACGGAGTCAAACTATCCAAACTAAAACACACAAAACCATACAACTGAACACAAAAATTATACTAACTAAATACATAAACTATACCAACTATACACGGAGTCAAACTATCCAAACTAAAACACACAAAACCATATAATTGAACACAAAAATTATACTAACTAAATACATAAACTATACCAACTATACACGGAGTCAAACTATCCAAACTAAAACACACAAAACCATATAATTGAACACAAAAGTTATAATAACTAAATACATTAACTATACCAACTACACACTGAGTCAAACTATCCAAACTAAAACACACAAGACCATACAACTGAACACAAAAATTATACTAACTAAATACATAAACTGTACCAACTATACACGGAGTCAGACTATCCAAACTAAAACACACAAAACCATAGAACTGAACACAAAAATTATACTAATTAAATACATGAACTATACCAGCTATACACGGAATCGAACTAACCAAACTGACACACACAAAAATAACTATATAAACAATACACAACTATACATACTATATACTATATTCTGGCATTTTCTTTAATTTGAACTACATTTTTTTTTTTTTCATGAAACTAATCTCGAATATAAGTCGTTGCAGCAATGATATTTCTAAAAAGAAAAAAAGAAAATTAAGCATTAAATACAAAAAAAAAAAAATTCAAACTTAATCCTCATCTCCTTTTAAGGTAAAGTTAAAAAAAAAAATGTCGAATTTCACTCTTCTATGAGTCCTTCTGTTGGCCTAAATAGTTTTTTTTCTAATTATCATACTCATCATTAAGACATGATTTTGTAGATAATTAGTTGACATAGACACTGCGTGTGAATGGCAGCGCTGTATGGTCCTTCTTACGATTCAGGTGAGACGGAGGTGGAGAAGGGAGGGAAAATGCTATTGGCCATTCCCGAGAGAGGAAACTCCACGTGGCACGGTGAGTGGTCGCCGGGCAACCAAACCTCTTGGCGGCAGAATTAGTGGTGGGTAATTTCCTGACGGATTGAACATAATTAGATTCACTCGAGTGGCTAGTGCGGCAACGTCATCCACCCGCCGACTGGAGAGGGTGCAGCCAGACCACAGCCCTCTCCGGTGCACTGGGGACAAAGGGACTGAAAGACGATGGGAATTGGCGAACGTACAGGGCCATTACCTCCACACGCGAGCCTTAATGCGGTTTTATGTCTTATTGGTTGCTCGATCGACTTTGTGTCTTCTCAGCTGTTTGTTTATCCAGGTTTTATCAACTGGACAGCTCAAAATGTCCAATCGCTAGTGATTGGAATTTTTAGTGACTTGAAAATATGGAGAGCGGTACTTTGAAATGTGAAAATCATTATCTAGAAATACAGTAGGTGGCTTCAAAGAAGGGGAACTTCAAATAGGTACTTGGAGTGTAATAGAAAAAGAAGCATCTTCTGCAGACCTCTGGAAAAATAACTAAGGAAGTGCTTTGTGTGGACTGTGGCATTGTATGGGACAAACATGGACATTACGACGCAGTGAAGATAAAAGACTATAAGCAATTTAAATGTTGGAAAGAATGGAACGTATGAAATGGACAGACAAAATAAGAAATGAAGTTGTGGCAGAAAGAGTGGATGGAGAACGAAATTGAGAATGTTGAATTTGATCAGGAAATCGGGAAGAGAAAAAAGATATCAGATGGTAGGCAACATTAAGATATTTCATATGGATCGTGCGGAGAAGAGGATGGCGGAAAAGGGAAAAGATTGGAGAACGCTGGGATTTTGTAGTGAATGACCTGCCCTCAGGCAGAAAAATATGAAATTATTATTATTATTATTATTATTATTATTATTATTATTATTATTATTATTACGTAATTCAGGCGACAGGCGTGTTTGGCCACTGATCAGGAGCTGTGCTTGGACATTGGTTCGATTCCTGCTTGGTTAACTGATTGGGATTTTCTAGAGGTTTTCACTAATCATAAGAGGATGCCAGGTAATCTATGGCAAATTCTTGTCCCCAACTCTCCAAGTACTATCTCGCTATCACTAATTCCATCAACGCTAAATAACCTAATAGTATGTATAGCGTCGTTAAATAATACACAATAAAAATATATACATACATTATTATTATTATTATTGTTATTATTGTTATTATTATTGTTATTATTATTATTATTATTTTTATTATTATTATTATTATTATTATTATTATTATTATTATTATTATTGTCAGTTTCTGTCAGATGCGTTTCCAATTCACTGTGGGCTAAAGCAAGGAGCTGCACTATCACCTTTACTTTTTAATTTTGCTCTACAGTATGCCATTAAGAAAGTCCAGGATAACAGAGAGGGTTCGGAATTGAACGGGTTACATCAGCTGCTTGTCTATGCGGACGACTTGAATATGTTAGGAGAAAATCCACAAACGATTAGGGAAAACACTGAAATTTTACTTGAAGCAAGTAAAGAAATAGGTTTGGAAGGAAACCCCGAAAAGACTAAGTATATTATGATTATGTCTCGTGACCAGAATATTGTATGAAATGAAACTATAAAAATTGGAGATTTATCCTTCGAAGAGGTGGAAAAATTCAAATATCTTGGAGCAACAGTAACAAAATATAAATTACATTCGGGAGGAAATCAAACGCAGAATAAATATGGGAAATGCCTATTATTATTCGGTTCAGAAGCTTGTATCATCCAGTCTGTTGTCAAAAAATCTGAAAGTTAGAATTTATAAAACAGTTATATTACCGGTTGTTCTGTATGGTTGTGAAACTTGGACTCTCACTTTGAGAGAGGAGCAGAGATTAAGCTAAGGGTGTTTGAGAATAAAGTTCTTAGGAAAATATTTGGGATTAAGAGGGATGAAGTTACAGGAGAATGGAGAAAGTTACACAACGCAGAACTGCACGCATTGTGTTCTTCACCTGACATAATTAGGAACATTAAACCCAGACATTTGAGATGGGCAGGGCATGTAGCACGTAGGGACGAATCCAGAAATGCATATAGAGTGTTATTTGGGAGGCCGGAGGGAAAAAGACCTTTGGGGAGACCGAGACGTAGACAGGAAGATACTATTAAAATGGATTTGAGAGAGGTGGGATATGATGATAGAGACTGGATAAATCTTGCACAGGATAGGACCGATGGCGGGCATATGTGAGGGCAGCAGTGAACCTTCGGGTTCCTTAAAAGCCAGTAAGTAATTATTATTATTACTTACTTACAAATGGCTCCCAACTAACACTCTATATGCATTTCTGGATTCGCCCATACGTGCTACATGCCCTGCCCATCTCAAACGTCTGGATTTAATATTTCTAATTATGTCAGGTGAAGAATACAATGCGTGCAGTTCTGCGTTGTGTAACTTTCTCCATTCTCCTGTAACTTCATCCCGCTTAGCCCCAAATATTTTCCTAAGAACTTATTCTCAAACACCCTTAACTTATGTTCCTCTCTCAGAGTGAGAGTTCAAGTTTCACAACCATACAGAACAACCGGTAATATAACTGTTTTATAAATTCTAATTTTCAGATTTTTTGACAGCAGACTAGATGATAAAAGCTTCTCAACCGAATAATAACACGCATTTCCCATATTTATTCTGCGTTTAATTTCCTCCCGAGTGTCATTTATATTTGTTACTGTTGCTCAAAGATATTTGAATTTTTCCACCCCTTTGAAGGATAAATCTCCAATTTTTATATTTCCATTTCGTACAATATTCTGTATTATTATTATTATTATTATTATTATTATTATTATTATTATTATTATTATTATTATTGTGTGGTCATCGTAATCACCACAATCATACACTTTCCAGTTTTTCTGACTGAAAGGTAACTAGCATATTCTATACAGTTGAAGTAAAATGCCGGGAGACCATGTGGCCTTTAAAACCTGAAGAATTTAGCGGCAACCCGTTCAGGTATTGGCGCTATTTAATTCAAATACGACTCCTAATGGACGGGCCCACGACTGCGGGTTTACATCGTCGTCCATCACATCGGACCGGGAGTTCATTCCCCGTAATGACGTCCAATGTTCCACTACCTCCGGGCACTGAGAGGCTCGTCTCAGCCTGTACAATACCACACGCATAGCAATGTCAGATCAGACACAGAAGCCAAGACTGAGTATTTCGGTAGGTTAAGCGGGAATAGGTATTAGAGGGAAAATAGCAGAATAATTTTTGTTACGAGAAGAGGACACTGAAATTTGTCTAAAATTCACTTTTTTTCGCCTAAAATCTTATGAATTTTTATTACAAATACGAGTAAAATTAAAGCTCAAACTCAATGCTGTGACATTTAATGACGCCAGTTTTAAATATCCGTTATCCTGGTATTTAAAAGGATACGCCCAGTTCACTTTTCAATCTCATTTATTTCAAATTTACCGTATTTTCAATCTTATTTCAGTTGTTTATTTTATATAGTTTCAATCTTCAACAGTGTGGCCGCTTGAAAGCAATATCCATATAGGCTACGTCAGTGATGTCAAAGCAAGCGCATTTTTCTGACCTTGACGTCGTGCGCGGGCAGCAAGCACTAAGTATGGAAAGAGGAAGGGTTGTGTATATGAATAAGCAACCTGTTGGATTAAGAAAACAGTGGTGCTCAAACTTCAAACGCAACGTGAAATTTTATGTCGTTATTTTTATATGGTGTCTTTCTATTTAATATTATCTATATTGTCTGTAAAACAAAAGTACTAACAGTGATTTCTTAATATTGCACTTGTGTTTTAAATCTTAATAACATAATACAGAGTTAGGAAGGAATATTCACTTAAATTCCATAGTAGTATAATATTATACTATATTAGGCTAAGTGGATGAAACACATCATTCATAAAGAAAGTGATATTCCAAAGAAAGAGATTGAGAATGACATGATAAGTTGTAATTTATATTGATGGTATCTTTAGCCTTACAAAAGTAATCAATAAACTAATCAAAACAATATTACAGTACAAAGCAAAGTTACCTAGGTACTGCATCTGTTTCAAGTGTAAATAATATTACATAATAAAACTCTTATCGCATTATGCTTTTAAGGTGATATTTGTGAGCAACTTCCTATCATCAGAATATTAAATTATTTTCTCGAAATCTGCTTAAGCTATAGAGCTGACATTTTTACAACACATGGGCACGTATCTTTTGCTTATGATGTAACAGCAGTTGCTTTGTTAATTTATTTCCTTACAAACAATTTCCATGCGAATATTTTCAAAATTTTCAATATACTGTCTTCAGTAATACGTATATACTGTATATTACTAAATAAATAGGCCTAAACCTGAAAATTTCATTTTTCTATACGAAAAGTTGAGAAAATATTTCTTTTGAATAAAAAAATCAAACTTATGAAAAATGAACATTAAAATTAAAACTTACATTCTTATAATGCATTTATACTTCTCAGGCAAATCTAAAAATTAACATGGATACCGTTTTAATAAGTTCTCTTCCCTTTATCTACTGAATCAGTGCTGGCCATCCCTGAATATAGGTCGACCAAGCGGCATATACTACCTCTTTCGTCTGTCTCTTTTACTTTCCGCTGTAAAGCGCTCAGGCTTTCCTGGGCTCTAAAGTGCGCGCTTCCTCCTGTGGGCATCAATTGACATGCCTGGGCTACGTGGATCATTTCATAAGTCATGGCAACTGTATTAAGTCAGCCAATAAAGCTGCAGGAATAGAAATTCTCTATAAAACATTGAAGATCACTGGAATGTGCTTCGCAATGCTAGTACCAAATTGGGTCCGGGAACAGAAGGTAATCGGTAAGGGAAATTGAAAAATGCGCAAATAGAAATCATTGTTTTATGCACAAAAGGAAACAAAGTACAATAAGATCCGAAAGTCTTGTCACTCCCCCCCCCCTTGTTTGTATGTTGATGTGCATCCATTTTGAACATGTCATAGCAGATGTTTAGTGATCCAGAACATAAGTATAGGACCATCATTGTCGCGGCACAGAATGATGCGGCGCCATAATTACGCAGCATGTCTCGAAACATCGATACCAGACAATTGAAGATCTGAAGCAAGCTGCTAGGGAGACATTCAGGGAAATCACACCGCCTTTGCTGCGGAAAATTTCACACAGGACATGGCGCCGCATCATTTTGTTCGGCGACAATGATGGTACCAATACTGATGTTCTGGATCACTAAACAAGCTGGAACGTAAAGTATCAACCATTGTCACACATCTTCTATGACATGTTCAAAATTGTTGCACATCAACATACAAATAAGGAGGGGGATGACAAGATATTCGGACCTCACTGTACATTACTCACAGCTAACACTCTTCAAAATAATCCCCCATTGCTTCCACACATCTTTGCCAACGATGATGCAGGCTTTGAATACCATCGGCTGTGTGCGATTCGACTATGTGTAGCACCCAGAGTAATACAAGGTAGCCCACAGCTCAGCACTGCCAGTCCGCACGCTTCAGCAGCCCAGCCCAACCAAGATCAACTTTCGATGGAAGAGTAATGGAACGGAGAAAAATTCTCTCCGGCGCCGGAGAGAATTTTTCTCCGTTCCATTACTCTTCCATCGTATGATGACGCAGAATATCTGCATGGAAATATCATATGTACTTCGGTACATTGAAATAATATAAGATCAACTTTGCCTGATGCGGCCGCTTCCTAGCCCGTGGCACTGGGCTTCGAAGCCTATCGCAGCCCTCCGCACTGCTCAGCACTGCACTGACATCACCCCACCAGGTGGTTGCATTCTACTTCGCTTCGCGTGTGGCATGAGCATACAGTTCCCAACATACCGGACAACATACAAAATTAAATTATTTTCCACTGCTGTCGAACACAGATTAAAAAACTGTCCCCATGGTACTTTTAAAATTTCCATCCGACTCTGTTGTTTTAAACTCTCTAGCAGAGATTTTATTCTTCATTACTTTTTCTCTAGAGAGAGACTGTATTTTAGAATGTATGCTTCCACGGCCGGTGTCAGTGATGAAGGTTTTCCGAGTTGATATTTCGTGGTCTACCATTCTACCAGTCTACCAGTAGACCACGGTATCTCAGCCCGGAAAACATTCATCACAGAGACTGTACTTTGTAATGCACAGTTATTGGATTCATCTTCAAAAACAGAAATCAAGAACTAAAACAAAAAGTCTGAAACAGTAGCTGATCGTTTATCGAACCGCACACGCAAGCACAGGCCAGCGCAAACAATTAATAAGTAGGTAACTGATAGAAGAGGAGACTTGGGCTCGATGCTTTGATACTAGCCCACCGCACAAAACCGCTACGTAAGCAGTCCGGCCCGGCCAGTGAGGTAACGTCACGAGCTTGTTCCATGCGACACTGTGAAGCCCAGTGTGGTGCAGTGGGGAAGCTGCCCATGAGCTGGGCCGTTGTGCAGGTCTCTGGTATCACCTCTCGTCGAAACGCTGTTAAGATGCCCTCCCTGTTTGCAAACCGCTTTCGACACAGCGCCTTCTTCAATTGCGGAATGAGATCAAAGTCGCATGGACTCAGATCAGGCAAGTAGGGAGGATGTTCTAATCCACTACCACCCATGCTTCTCGTAGCTCACAATGACACTGACGAGCATTTCTGCCACGAAGAACTGTAATCTTTACGTATGATTGCTGTTCAACTTCACTTAACCCTCAACTGGTATTGGTTTTTAAATGTACATTACGATATCTAGCCACATGAGTCTATATTGACCCAGAGATACCAGGTGAGGGTTAAATTCATCTTGTAGCACAGCCTCTAGCATACTAACTTTTGCGTGTGCTGTCAACTAGCCACCAATGCACACAGACGTACGTATAGCATACAATAGGCAGTGAGGGAAGTGGGGGAAAAAACCAGAGGCGGTATGCTATCCCAAGATTTTCCTCTCGAAGACCTCGATTTAAAAAAGGCATACCCCATCCCTCACAACATAGACATAAATTATGTATACAATAAATTGTTTCGTGGAGTCAGTAACGCGAATCTTTGAAGATTACACAACACATTAAATTTCTCAATGAAATAATTTGTAGTTACTTCAGTTATTTACTAGATCATTTTACAATGTCCTTTGAGACATCATCTAAAACAATGTTAAAGCTTCAAAGTGCCTTACTTAATTATTATTAAAAAGTGCAACAAAAAATGACAGTCACTAAATTGGCAACAATGGCCACCACAAGTCACAGACCACAGCCTTCTATACTTGAAATACTACCGTGTCTAAATACACGTTGAATATAGTTCCAGAATACTGTGGTTTAGATTTACGAAGCAAAGAGATAGTACTCTTTGCTGTGAAGGGATGTATAAACAAATTTTTACGATCACATTTTTTCAGTGACGGTATGTCATTTTTCACTAACGGTATGTTTTCTGGCTATACCGTCCTATTGCGTCTCACTTCCCTCACTGACAATAGGTATATAACTTATACTGAACTAAACACATTTTCGATTATTCGGAAGATATAACATAGTTGTCCTGACTATTATTATTATTATTATTATTATTATTATTGTTATTATTATTATTATTATTATTATTATTATTATTTCTCGTGAGCAGGATATTGCACGAAATGGAAATATAAAAATTGGAGATTTATCCTTCGAATGGGGTGCAAAAATTCAAATACCTGGGAGCAACAGTAAAAAATATAAATGATACTCGGGAGGAAATTAAACACAGAATAAATATGGGAAATGCCTGTTATTATTCGGTTGAGAAGCTTTTATCATCCAGTCTGCTGTCAAAAAATCTGAAAGTTAGAATTTATAAAACAGTTATATTACCGGTTGTTCTTTGTGGTTGTGAAATTTGGACTCTCACTTTGAGAGAGGAACATAGGTTAAGGGTGTTTGAGAATAAGTTCTTAGGAAAATATTTGGGGCTAAGAGGGATGAAGTTACAGGAGAATGGAGAAAGTTACACAAGACAGAACTGCACGCATTGTATTCTTCACCTGACATAATTAGGAACATTAAATCCAGACGTTTGAGATGGACAGGGCATGTAGCACGTATGGGTGAATCTAGAAATGCATATAGAGTGTTAGTTGAGAGCCGGAGGGAAAAAGACCTTTGGGAAAGCCGAGACGTAGATGGGAAGCTAATATTAAAATGGATTTGAGGGAGTGGGATAAATATGATGATAGAGACTGGATTAATCTTGCTCAGGATAGGGACCGATGGCGAGCTTATGTGAGGGTGGCAATGAACCTCCGGGTTCCTTAAAAGCCAATAAGTATTATTATTATCATTATTATTATTATTATTATTATTATTATTATTATTACTACTACTAATTATTATTATTATTATTATTATTATTATTGTTATTATTATTATTATTATTATTGTTATTATTATTATTATTATTGAAGATTTTAAATTGCGCAAATTATTAGTGCGAATGGCAATACAGATCGTGAGAAGGATGGTGTGTACATGTGTTTGTATCTATTATATAATTCATTCATTCATTCATTACTGCGTAAATGTAGAAGTATTGTCGTCTCACTTTCAACTTTAAACTATTATGTGTAAATTTGATAGTAAAACACAGCTTATATTATATTAAGAAGATACAGAACATGAAAGTTCTCTAGAAATATAGCCTCAAATCGTTAGAAATTGATCTGTAATATTTCCCCTGTGGGCAGTTTAAACTCCAGCGGCAATACAGACTCCAAATTGCTTATACCTTGTGAATTATCCTAGGGAGAAATCGTTTGCTAATTCACAAGAAGGCAGAGAATGACGATACGATACGATACGACTCGGGGAGGGGGTTGTGGAGTTGGGAAGCTGGGGAGAGACTCCTCGTATGACGGATGGAATTCACTTAAAACTGCAGACCTGGTAAGAAGTCTGATCCAATCCACTGTTCTGCTCTGTTTATTCGCCACGAGAGACTCGTCTCCTTCGATTGGCGGTTTTTACTAGGCTCCGTACCGACGCGGACTTGAATGCTACAACGATACAAGTAGCATGCCATTTTCCCCGAGGCAAGCGCTGAGAATCTAGATAAACTCGACAACATTCAAACAAGAAACTCCGTGTTTTCGAGGGGGGAACAGGCTTACAGAAGGTATTGTGGGATGAAATAACGGAACTCCAGGCTTATTTAACAGTGTTACAATTAGATAATGAAAAGAACTAAAGACTCTTAAATATGCTATGAAATAAAATTGATATATATATATATATATATATATATATATATATATATATATTTATGTTGACTATTACACTTTTACTACGTAATACTACTTTTGACCAATAAAACGGTACGAAAGGACTTATTTCAACCAATCATGGCTGCTTATCGCACAATTTTATCGCGTCCCTAGCATTTGTTTCTTTGTTTGCCAACATTTCAAACTGCGCTAGTCTGGACGTAAAAAAACACAGAAAATTACAAACCACTCCAGTCGATGTACAGCAGTTTCAAATATGACGCGCATTGGCATTCAAGAACAAGAATTAATAAAGATCACTGGTCATACCTTTGCATCTTCCCTGAAATCCTATTTACAAATAATGAAGAGCACCATTCGGAAATCCTGAATAAGTTGAGGAATAAACCATGTACATCAACGAGTTCCACTTCTTTTAAGCACACGGCTAATATAAAACACTAACACCAACCACTAAAACATTCAAATTTGAAAATTGTACTTTCAAAAATAATTGTTTCTTTTAAAATTATTCATGTTTATTTTTTATGTCATCATCGTTAATTAAAACTTCTCTTGTTTATTTCATCATCCCTAATTAAAACTTTTCTAACACTTGTTTATATTATTTAGGTTATGTTATAGCTTCTGCTATATGATATTATGGATAGACACGTATCAGAGATTGTTTAATACTAAGCTTTATTAAAAATCATCTGTAAAGTGACGTTGATTACTGGGATCCGGATAATTCAAGTGGAATAAAACTGTTTTAATAAAAATGAAATTGAATCAACAAAGCCTTCTTGACTAGTAACCGTCTACAGAGTTCAATGAAGATTCTATAGTTGGCACACCTGATAACATCATATAATCATAACACACTACTGCCATCTAGCATGCATCTAGCGTAATATTTATAATGTTCAGATGGTACAATAATATATTTGAAGACAGTTGTATTTTTGTAAGTCAATTAATATTTTATTGTATTGGAGTACTTCGATACTTCTAATCTTTATATACTTTCTTCTAATTGTGCAATAGTCAAGTAAATCCCACTCGAGTTTTGATTTTCTCTAGATAAATCAAAACCTCTAGTGAGATTACTGTTGATAATTGAATATTATTTAATTTACTCATTCAGAAATCATAAATGTAGTGTATTTCCTTTCTTCAATTATCAAATATTAAATACGGAATATGGCTCGCTGTTAACCTAACGGATAGCGCGTCTTCTTTTCAGGCTGGTAATACGGGTTAGAATCCCGGTGGGTCCAAGTGGGTTACAATTTGTGGCGAACAAGAACTGTTCTTGGTGATATTGTGTGATTACTAGGGAACGAAGTTTGGACACCAAAACATTGCCTAGAGGCGGCTACAGGCTTAAGGAACATTGGCTATAGGATGACATTATTTTTTTTTTCTTTACTGATGTACCTTCAGGTTCGTATGCAAAGGAAGCTCTGAAGGGAGTTCTGTTCGCTCGAAATTTAATGGGTGTGTGTTTTGTACTGTTTAATGGACTGTAACAGGATGATTCGACACAGCATGCCTCTTTTCTGTTTACAAAGTAGGCCTAAACTTTCCGTCTGGAATTCAGTTGTGTTCTAGTAAAGGTGCTGTGAAGGCTTATTAAAATGCCGCAAATAAAATTTGCAACTTTTTCTGTGCTTGTAAAAGACTTCGGAGATGAGAACGAAAATTTGTTATGTTATAAAGTGTGTAAGTTAGAGGGTTGTGATTTACAAAAACATAATGATTCGAAAAGATAAATCGAACATCTGAAATTATTTATTTATTCATTTATTTATTTATTTATTTACTTACTTATTTATCTATCTATCTATCTATCTATCTATCTATCTATCTATCTATCTATCTATCTATCTATCTATCTATCTATCTGTCTGTCTGTCTGTCTGTCTGTCTGTCTGTCTGTCTGTCTGTCTGTCTGTCTGTCTGTCTGTCTGTCTGTCTGTCTATCTGTCTCTCTGTCTATCTATCTATCTATCTATCTATCTATCTATCTATCTATCTATCTATCTATCTATCTATCTATATCTATCTATCTATCTATCTATCTATCTATCTATCTATCTATCTATCTATCTATCTATCTATCTATCTATCTATCTATCTATCTATCTATCTATCTATCTATCTATCTATCTATCTATCTATCTATCTATCTATCTATCTATCTATCTATCTATCTATCTATCTATCTATCTATCTATCTATCTATCTATCTATCTATCTATCTATCTATCAATTTATTTATTTATTTATTTAGTTATACTGGTAGAGTTAAGGCCATGAAGTCTTCTTTTTCACTGAACCAGTATAAGAACAATAGCAAATATAAAAATGATAGAAATATAGGAACAATATACGATTAATAATAATAATAATAATAATAATAATAATAATAATAATAATAACAATGATAAAGATAAGCATTAAAAAATCCAAATGTTCTAAATGAACAAAGTATACGCAGAGAGGTAACTGACGAAAGATATTAGAGAAGCAATAATTTCCTATTACGAATCCCAACAAATTTGGGCCTATAGAAACTTGGCTGAAAGTTCAAGCATATTATACATAACAGTGAACGAATTTTACTGTTAGCTAGAATTAGCTTAGTTTCTTTCTGCGTATATTCGGCGCTAGTAATGGACGTAAACCGCCACTCAGTGGCAGCGGTATTTCATTTTACGAGTATTGTATTCATTTATAAAGCTTTTTGGTGGATTGAATGTTCATGGTTTACCTAGAAAGCCTCTCCATATTGAAATACTAACATTGCTGCAGCTCGTCAGTTAAAGGAACTTAACGCAACGTCAGTGGGATGTTTAAAAACCGACCTAATCTACTTATTTTTCTTTCTTATTGTGTTAGGAAGACTGACTAAGCTTACTTATTTACAACTTACAAAATATGGATTTTAAGGAACCCGAAGGTTCATTTCCGCCCTCACATAAGCCCGCCATCGCTTTCTATCTTGAGCAAGATTAATCCAGTCTTTTCCATCACAATTCTCCTCTCTATTATTACTTACGTATTTACTTACTTTCTTACTTAGTTACTTACTTACTTACGACTTTTAAGGAACACGGAGGTTCATTGCCGCCCTCACATGAGCCATCGGTCCCTATCCTGTGCAAGACTAATTTCAGTCTCTAACATCATATCCCACCTCCATCAAATCCATTTTAATATTACCCTATATCTACATCTCAGCCTCCCCAAAGGTCTTATTCCCTCCGGCCTCCGAACTAACATATATGCATTTCTGGATTCGCCCTTAGGTGCTACATGCCCTGCCCATCTCAAACGTCTCGATTTAATGTTCCTAATTATGTCCGGTGAAGAATACAATGCGTGCAGTTCTACATTGTGTAACTTTCTTCATTCTCCTGTAACTTCATCCCTCTTAGCCCCAAATATTTTCCTACGAACTTCATTCTCAAAGGCCCTTAATCTCTGTTCCTCTGTCAAAGTGAGAATCCAAGTTTCACAACCATACAGAACAATCTGTAATATAACTGTTTTATAAATTCTAACTTTCAGATTTTTTGACAGGAGGCTAGACGACAAAAGCTTCTCAACCGAATAATAACAGGCATTTCTCATATTTATTCTGCGTTTAATTTCCTCCCGAGTGTCTTTTATATTTGTTACTGTTACTCCAAGATATTTGAATTTTTCCACCTCTTCGAAGGATAAATCTCCAATTTGTATAGTTCCATTTCGTAAAATATTCTGGTCATGAGACATAATCATATACTTTGTCTTTTCGGGATTTATTTCCAAACCTATCGCTTTACTTGCTTCAAGTAGAATTTCCGTGTTTTCCCTTATAGTTTGTGGATTTTCTCCTAACATATTGACGTCATCCGCATAGACAAGAAACTGATGTAATCCGTTCAATTCCAAACCGTCTCTGTTATCCTGAACTTTTGTAATGGCATATTCTATAACGAAGTTGAAAATTAAAGGTGATAATGAATCTCCGTGCTTTAGCCTGAATTGGAAAAGCATCAGTTAGAAACTGGCCTATACTCTATTATTATTGGTACTATTATTGTTATCAGGTTATCACTATCACCAATGCTAATACTGTTATTAGCTTAATAATTGCTCTATAGTGTTCTTTGACCCTCCATAGGGATTTAATTTATTTTGTATTATTTTTGTCGGTGTTGTACTGTATTTATTGTCGTTGTTCGTGCAGTAACTCCTATGTGACATATTTATCGATTTACAGATTTTTTGCTCTATTAAATAACCTAAATAGTGATACAGCAAATAATAAAATCTCCTATGTGTAATTATATTTCTTTGTTTCGAAAATGTAACAATTAACAGTCTCCTATGTACTGCTGCCATAGGATGAATAAATATGTTTTTTCTTCCTACTGAAAAGTTTTATATTTTGCACATAGGAGTTATTGCAGAAACAACGACGTTATGTTTGCTATCTGGTAGGATAGAAGAGAAAGGCTTATGATTTTAATCTTGTCAGATTAAATAATACGTGTGTCATAATAGTAATATGCGTTACAAGAGCGGTATGTTGAAGTTTTCATGTTCGAGGAAAAGTTTGAAAAAGCGAAACATAGTTGAGCTTTTTTAATTTTCGAGAATTGAAAGAAAGCATACCGCTCTTGTATCGTACATTATTTTGTACGAAGATCATTTATTACATACCTGAAAGAGGAATTTCTAATTAGTTGCAATGAAATCTTGGTTTCTGTTCAATGACGGCAAATTTGCAATATATATATATATCTTCAACTTTGTTGCTTTAAAATGTTTTATGCTCGACCATGCCGAAATGTACTAATTATACATCTGGTAGCAGTCCTTTAATGCATGTCATTAAAGTACACCTACTCATTAAAGTACAGGTCTTCAGCCAATGATAACTAAGCTTACATGTGTTGAGCCAATGACAAGTCAGCTTTGTACCGTTATAAAACCGCAAGTATCGATTATTCTCGGATATGCAATCGAAAGAGAATTAGCGAAAAGTCACGGAGGCTGGAAATCCAATACTGTCGCAGAAGGTTATGTTCTGTTACTATAATAATTAGCGTTAATTGTAAATAATATTCAAATAAATTCAATTTGTCATCTCGTTTTTCAATGTCGAATTCAATAATCAAGGTTATAATATTATAATATTATCAAGTTTAACTGGACTACGTCAAGGTCAATGACATTATTGTTCCTCGGAAAAAAATCAATACTTTCGCGTCTGCGCACATCTCACAATTCACGACCTAGAACAATGTCACTTCCGATCTTGTCAGTTACAAATAAAATGTATACATCTGAATACCGATAATTTCAAGTTAGAAATATGGTCGAGCATAAAAAGTCGTATGAAACTCGCCTATAATGGTAATTAAGAAGCTCGTATGAAATTATGAAACGAGCTTGCGCTCGTTTCATAAATATCCATACTCGATTCTTAATTACTATCATTATAGGCTCGTTGCATAATGTACTATTCTGTGTTTACTATACTCCAGCAGGCCGTGATATACGTCTGTCTTTTTTTCCCTCCAGTCTATAAATACGAACTTAAAACAAACTGTAAGGTTATGTAATTATTTATGTAATGTTGTAGAGTTTACTTAATTTTTGAAAATATTTAAAAACAATAATTAACAGTGCAATTTAGGTGAAATTGCAGTGGTAAGTATCCAATTTATAATTATTACTATATTGAACGTCTCTAAAAATAATATGTTAAAAGCCTATAGCAGTAAAATCAATATGTCACTTAAGCGGTAAGAAGAGGGAAATTGTTATGTGTGTTAGGTTGGGAATACTGAATGTGGAATTTTAGACTTTCCGCGGATTGGTTTTGTGCGGAAACCAAGCAAATACGCACGATCTCGCACAAAAGGGAGTTATATGACCTGTTTGGAGCTAATGCTTCATTTGCACTGTTAAAGCGACTTTCAATAACATGTCAATATATCAATGGCGAGAAGTGTCTGTTGTCACAGAAACAATCATAATAACACGTCAGTGCGCGTGACCACCCTCCTCATTTACATTCTAACATACTGCAGGGGGTATTTGGAGAGTTGGAGATTTATCTTAGTCATAGACTGACACGCATTTCATTCACTACCCCTTATTTGTTTCGAGATTGGACAGGGGGCGGGTGGTTTGCTCCGTTAGATTGAATAACCTTGGATCTAACGTTTATAAATCTTTGCAACACACCATAGCATTTAAAATAAGGAAGACCGGGCCATAAATATGGCAAGAAAAGAACTTTGAGTACGTGTGCCACACACCAATTACAAAAGCAGGATGGAACCCGGCCATTGCAGTCCTGTGCGATAAGGGAATCCACTTACGATAACAATGGAGTAGGGAAGAAGGGAAAAAGAAGACCAATACGAATAAAAGGTAAAAAGAGGGAGGGTGGAAAGAATTGAATCAATATTTAGGGTAGCTTATATCAACACAGCAATATAGCAACAGAAGCCTTCTTCTATTGTTACGGGTTATGTATTCCAAAGGCTTCATATATACTGGTGTGGAGTTACGTATTATTGACATACGCGGCGGTTAAGAACTTGATTTCCATATTTTATACCCGATATCATATCGGTTTTGCTACTTTGATCAGTAAATCTTCCTAGATTATTTTAACTACAGGGTGATTCACGAGGATTTACCGTCACTTACGGAGCTTCTTTCCGAAGACATTCTTAGCAAAAAAGTCACATAAACATTTGTCCTAATCTCAATATTTTCGGAGTTACACTAATTTGAAGTTATTTGTAAAATCCTTTATTCTTTGTTTTAAGGGCAAAAGAATATTACAGATAAAGATTTAACTAGTCAGGAGCATCATTTCTTTAATTAGCTAGTATTCTGAAGTTAAAAATATGTTTTGAATTCCATAGTTGCTTTGTACAGTTTTTTTTTTTTTCGATTTTTAACTACAAAATTATATTTTTCTTACGCATTTATCAAACAATTATTACAAATCACGCACTCTTGTAAATTATTCAAGACTGTGCATTAACATGCTTAACTAAACTGTTAAGGATCAAGTTCCTAAAATCATATGATTTGTAATAATTGTGATGAGTACGATTAATGTAATTTTTAGTTAAAAATTGAAAAACAATTCTATCTGAAGAAGACCAATACTACTACTTACTGGCTTTTAAGGAACCCGGAGGTTCATTGCCGCCCTCACATAAGCCCGCCATCGGTCCCTATCCCGAGCAAGATTAATCCAGTCTCTATCATCATATCCCACCTCTCTCAAATCTATTTTAGTATTATCTTCCCCATCTACGTTTCGACCTCCCCAAAGGTCTTTTTCCCTCTGGCCTCCCAACTAACACTCTGTATGTATTTCTGGATTCGCCCTGCTTGCCCTGCCCATCTCAAACGTCTGGATTTAATGTCCCTCATTCTGTCAGGTGAGGAATACAATGTGTGCAGTTCTGTGTTGTGTAACTTTCTCCATTCTCCTGTAACTTCATCCCTCTCAACACCAAATATTTTTCTAAGCACCTTATTCTCAAACACCCTTAACCTATGTTCCTTTCTCAAAGTGAGAGTCCAAGTTTCACAACCATAAAGAACAACCGGTAATATAACTGGCTTATAAATGAAGATGACCAATAATAGGTCGAAACATGCAAACTAGGTACGATAGAATTTAACAAAAAATAGTACATTATGCAACGAGCCTATAATGATAGTAATTAAGAAGCGATTCATACGAGCTTCTTAATTAACATTATAGGCGAGTTTCATATGACTTTTTATGCTCGACCATATTTCTAACTTGAAATTATTCACTTTATTTGTATCTAACTGACCTTGAGCAATACCTCGTAAATTGTGAGATGTGCGCAGACGCAAAAGTTTTGATTTTTTCCGAGGAACAGATATCCACATTGACCTTGATAGCCTATAAGAACCTACAGAGTAAACTAAATATTAACTTTGTTATAACATTGAAATTAAATTAGACATTGAAAAACGAGATGACAAATTGAATTTATTTGAATATTATTTACAATTAATGCTAATTATTATAGTAACAGAACATAACCTTCTGCGACAGTATTGGATTTCCAGCCTCCGTGACTTTTCGCTAATTCTCTTTCGATTGCATATCCGAGAATAATCGATACTTGCGGTTTTATAACGGTACAAAGCTGACTTGTCATTGGCTGAGGTTTTATAACGGTACAAAGCTGACTTGGCATTGGCTGAACACCTGTACTTTAATGAGTAGGTGTACTTTAATGACATGCATTAAAGGACTGCTACCAGGTGTATAATTACTACATTTCGGCATGGTCGAGCATAAAAGTCATATAATACATATTCCGAAGTGATATATTTGTGTAATCAAGATGTATGAAAATTTATCTTGCTTCTCATATTTGCACCAAATAAGACATTGTATAGTTATACTTGTACCATTTGATTATTGACAATTCTGTAGAGTTTCCTTTTCCAAATATAGAAAATTATTTGTAAGTAACACTACTTTTTATGGGAATATTTTAAAACCGAATTTGTCAATATGGCTGTCTTTCACTTGTAAAATATGCTAGTTATGGTAAATTAGTGAAATTGTGTTATGGAACACAAATTACAAAGACTTTTCCTTTGTCATCCATATATTAGTAAACTGTCACTTGTCACTAGTATGGTATCTTTTAAACAATAGGTCACGAATAGTGTAAGCACAAGTTTATGGTATGGAATAATTATTTATGTGACAAAGTTAATAGGATATAATGAAAAATGGAAGCTCATAATAATGCGAATAAAACCAAATACTGTATATTTCATATTGTAGTAGTAGAATAAATTAAATTTGAAATGGGGGAAGAAAGAGACCACCAACGTTAGCTCAGGTGTTAGTGCATTTGCGCTCCGACATGGGTTTGATTCCCACTTTGGCTGATTACGTGGTTGGGTTTTTCCCGAGGTTTTAGTCAACCGTAAGACGAATTTCTGGTGATCTATGACGAATACTCGGCCTCATCTCGTCAAATGCTGCTAAGTAGCCTAGTAGTTTATATAGTTTCATTAAATAACCAACTAAAACCATAACCATAATCGTGATCTTCACCATTACAACCATGATCGTGATCGTGGCTAGCATGAATATTGTTATGATCGTGGCTACCATAAGCACGATTGCGATCATCACTACACAACTGTTATGATCGTGACTACCACAGTCTAGTTATGATTGTGTCTACCACAACCACAATCAAATATAATGACTACCATAAACATGATTGCTATTGTGACTATAACAACCGTGATCGTGGCTACAAACATGATCGTGGTAGTAATTACGTCAAACTGGATCGTGATCTTTACTGCAACAACCATAATCGTGATCTCGATTATAACTATGATCGTGACTTACAAATATGATCGTAATCATGACTAGGACAAACGTGATCGTAACTTCGACAACCATGATCGTGATCGCTATCGTGACTACAGCCAAGATCGCAATCGCGATTGTGACTTCCACAAGCATAATCGTGATCGAGATTGTGACTATCATAACCATAACCGTGTTCGCGATCGTGATCACAATTGCCACAATCGTGATCGTGACTACCGCAAACATGATCGTGATCGTGACTACCGCAAACATGATCGTGATCGTGACTACCGCAAACGTGATCGTGATCGCCACAAGCGTGATCGTGATCGTTACCACTTCAAAGCATAATCGTTATCGTGATCACCTAATCGCCATCATGATCTGATCGTCGTCATAAGTATAACCTTCATGATCATCACTATTAAATTTATCACTAGATACCACCATAATATTGCCCACACCTGTGGAGTAACGGTTAGCGCGTCTGCAGCGAAACCAGGTGGCCCGGGTTCGATTCCCGGTTGGGGCAAGTTACCTAGTTGAGGTTTTTTCCGGGTTTTTCCCTCAACCCAACATGAGCAAATGCTGGGTAACTTTCGGTGGTGGACCCCGGACTCATTTCACCGGCATTATCACCTTCATTTCATTCAGACACTAAATGACCTAAGATGTTGATAAAGCGTCGTAAAATAACCTACAAAAAACACCATAGTTATGACACCATTATTTGCTACGAGGGTTATCAATAAAATAACTACCGTTTTCATATAGAGCGCGCTGTAATCGGCATAACGACACCGTCTTTGGAGTGATGAAGTTAAGTGGTTCAATTTTTCGAGCAGTGATACAGAGAGAATCATGCAGCTGTTACTCGCAGTGCTACGCGTGTTCAAGATGTGTGCCCTAACTGAGAATCCCACCAACTAACTGTGACATAAGCTCGGTGATACGGTTTCTTGTGATGAACTTCAAAATTACAACTGGGAAGTGTTTGGCCAATCTCCATACCTGATTTGACGCCCAGTTATTACCATCTTTTCATGCATGTGAAAAAGTGTAGTGCTTTAACGATGACGAGAGTTACAGTCAGCGGTGTAGGTTGACTTCAGTCACAGGCGGGAGACTTTTATGACTGCGGTATTCATAATCTTGTTAAAGGCTACTTATGATAAAGTATCTCAATTTAGCTGGAAACTACTTAGAAAATTAAATCAAAGTTCGTAGTTTCAAACTATTTGAAAAAATCGTGTAACCACTTTCTCATTTTTATTACAATAAAACGGAAGTTGCCCAATGAATACTTCTTGTATATCGTCACCACCGTCACAAACAGAAGTACCGACTCCATCACAATTACCACAATCACTTTACTAACTTGTAATGTAATTTATAATAATCTATAAATTTTAATTTCGGTACCGGCAGTCTGGATTCTCCCTTCTAGTAACTTTATTATATTTTATTACCTTATATTGACGCAGGTAATGCCATTATTACCTATAATTAGGGGCAGGTGTTTATTAAGATTGATTTTATTATTTGTGTTTTTTAATATTGGTGTCTGCGGAGACTGTTGGAGATTGATTTGTACTTTTGGCGGAGATTAATAGGAATTTTGGAAAATACAATTATTTTGGAATTGGTGTATTAACTCAGTACGAATATTACTTTCCAAATAATTAACATTAAAGGTTCGTTGGATTCTGGTAAAGGTGCGGTAAGGCCGATAGACAATATTTGTTGGATTGAGACTGTATTTGACACACATTCATTAAAAACAAAACAAAAAAAAAAAACAACAAAAAAACTTACAGCCCTCAAATTCACACTTTCAAATTATTAGTGAAATGTTGAATTCTCCGTCTTTTGAGTTAACTAATGTAATCAGAACACCTGGAATATCATGTAATTTAACCTACTTGGATATATAACAAATTAAAGAGAAAAAACATCCGATAGAAACCTCAGAATATGAAATTCGCTATACAACGACGCAATAGTAATAATTCGCGAATGTGTACATATTTCGCTATTAGAACTCTATTTCGCGATTTGTCGCGATTGTTTTATCCGCATATTATTAATCAGAACCACTTAATTCGTAAAGATTAGTAAAAATGTATTGTATATCAATTATGTCGTGATTTTCGCGATCTCCATAAATACCCGGCCCTGCCTATAATGTAATGAGGTTAGTGAACTTCGTATATTTATCTAATTGGATACAAAAATATTATCAAAACTGTAACTGTAAAGAACTGTAGGACATCCTAAGAAAAGGTGAAGATATCAATTTTGAATTGGAATAGGCCTATGTTAAAGAATCTACTTCTTCAAAATTAGACGAAGAAGGAGAAGAAGAAGAAGAAGAAGAAGGAGAAGGAGAAGAAGAAGTAAAATAAGTAAAGGAAGAGACAGGTGACAATAATGGAGACGTAACACGAAAAAATGTACATTTTATTACTTAAATACGTTAACTTTAAAGCAGATTATTTGTCTTTACAGTTATGAGGGCTCGTCCGTCGCCCACTTGTAAATGGAGCAGGGCTGTCATCTTGTCGATCTGCTTCAGAAATCAGACACGTTACATATAATAACGTCTATCTAATTCGCAATAGAGGTTTCCTTCTCGGTGAAGCACTTTACATTCAGCGTTTCTGCGGCGTGACATGGGGCCTGGAGCACTGGGCAAACACACCGTCTGCGAGACAATAATTATACCTACAATGATTCCATCGTCAGTGGCGGATCTACCAACTTCACCAATAGTGCTTGACAAAAGAGAGTTGTGTGTCTATTGACTGACTAACGTAGGATAACGTTGTGTAATTTTACTCGTAGATCTATACGTTAATAAGTGGTTGAATGATTCAAAGCTTGCTACATTTTTATAGTTATTAAATAAATAATGATACTGCTATTTGTAGTTATATCTATATATACAGGGTGATTCAAAACCTCTGCGAAAAACTCTGAGGGGTGATAGATCTAAGGATAAGGAACCCATTTTATTAATCAACCTATGTCTTTTGACGCGTCGTTTCGAAGTTACCGTTGAAAATGTTTTTTTGAGCGGACGTATGTCAATGTATGCGAATGTGTGTACCCCTATTTGTTTGTTGAGGCGTTTGTAAGAGACGAGAAGGGTGGTTGTTTGTTTACGTTTAATGTTCAATACCTTTTCCTTTCAGTTCAGTCTAAAGGCTGGTTCACAATAAACCGGAACGAGAACCAGAATGAAAACGAGAACCAGAGGACGTCAATATGAAAATTTTTGATTCACAATAAACCGAGAACGTAGACGACTATGCATATCGATATGTATGTCAATAACGATATGTAAAGTCGATATTACGAATTCTGGTGTTATTTGTGTGTAATTGACCATGAGTACAAGGCAGCCAACATAAACACAGGTTAACCAACTTCGAAATTTCAACTGAAACATTTCATTAGGTACGGGACTATAAATATGTCCATGCATCACAACCTATTTTAAGTCTACCATAACGTAAAATAATTAGAGAAGAATCATTTGTAATAGAACAAAAATGAACACAACAGTAGTTATAGAATTGAAGCATGAATATGTAGTGTGTAATACAACCAATACAGTAATAAAATATGATTCACTTACGATCGGTGTTCAAAGACGCAGCTATTGAAAGCCACGTATTCTATTTCATTTTCTCATCTTTATACGAGGCGCGCCTCTTATCGTAAACATGAGGATTTTCCTCAACACTCAAAATTAGAATCTCATCAAATAAAACTTGCTCCATGATGCACAGCACAGAACAAAATAATGCATAGGTTATGTCACGGTCTTCTTGCTACAAAATATACGAAGACAAAATAGCTTTTAGATGGCAATAGAATGAATCTAGTGGGCTGTGATCGGAAACGTGAACGCCAAAGTTGAAACTTGGCCAACTCTCCGTTCCCGATCCCGGGCTCCGGCAAGCTTTTCGTTAATTGTGAATGCTCAAACTTAAATGTACACATTTTAACAATTTTACCGTTTTCGTTTTCGTTCCGATTCTCGTTTCCAGTTTATTGTGAACCAGCCTTAATCATCAATTGAGAATGGATGTCTACACTTTTCCCGAGTTAGCCGACATGGTAATGTGTTATGGGGAGGCTCTCGGAAACGGAAGAAGAGCTCTCCACATGTACCAAAAACAGTTTCAAAACAGAAATCACCCCCACCACACAATGTTTGCTCGACTTTACCAGCGCCTTCGAGACGATGATGGGTCTCTTCGTCCCCGGCGCATTGGTGGAAGATCGCGTAGACATCCATTCTCAATTGATGATTACACTGAACTGAAAGGAAAAGGCATAGAACATTAAACGTAAACAAAGAACAACCACCTTTCTCGTCTCTTACAAACATCTCAACAAACAGACAGAGGTGCACACATTCGCATACATTGACGTACGCTCGCGCAAAAATATTTTCAATAGTAACTTCGAAACGACGCGTCAAAAGACATAGGTTGTTTAACGAAAAGTGTTCCTTATTGTTAGATTTATCACGTCTCAGAGTTTGTCGCAGAGGTTTTGAACCATCCTGTAAAATTTGAACAGGTAATGAAAATTACGGCAAAGCGGCTGAACTGATTTTAATGAATGACCCGTCATTTTGAAGCTTGGCATCGAAGGATTTTCAGAAAAATAGTAACTTTCAGTGAAGCGTTAGTTTTGCAATATAATTTTCCTATTTTCCAAAATCCATCTTTCTTAATAGTTTGACGTTAAAGAAGAAAATTTGAAGCAAATATTCAAGATAAAGCCGATACATTGAAATCCAACCTGAAAAAAGTAATGAGTACTGAACTCGTCTACCATAAATGCTGTATACAGATACCCTTCCCTGTAGGTGTGGTAAAAATATAGTATGAAACTAGTGCAGAAAGTTCTTACACATCATCGAAACTGATTGCAATTAATTGCTTCTTATTTAAGATAGATTGAATAATCAATACTTTTTGAATGCAACCCAAATGTTATATTTAACTACTATCCTATGATGCTCATTCTAATGATCCCTGATTTCATTCGTGTAAGAAAAAAAGAAATGCCAATTTAGACTGACGCCTCGTCTGTAATATCTCACTCGTACGCAAAAGTATTTCTACCCTAGTTTACTTAAAATCATATGTAGCCTATGTTTGTTTTCAGACGATAATTATTATTATTATTCTAATCTTCAGGGAATCCTACTCTTCCACATTATTTTATTTGGGTTTATTTTAGTTGAGGCAGAAAAGACTTTCGGTTCCCTTTCAAATTGAAAAAATGCAGTACTGTACTTTTACTAGGAATTTCTTCTTGTTTTTAAGGTTTACTTGAGGCTAAAGACGACGTCACGCGGGGTGCTATTCATATACATTTCGCTAGCCCGCGCTACGAGCATGCTAAACTAGCCCCGGCTATCGACTGGTTACTTGTACAGGATTCATATCATATCATATATCGCTAAAACTGGTTTATGAATACGAAAAACGTTAGTTCGCTGATCATCCACCGGAAGCCCGCGCTAAGAATGTCTATGAATACGGTCCTTATTGTTTGGTGTCCTATATAAATATTTTCATCTTTAATTTTTTTATCTGATTCCATCTGTCTGTGTGGACGGATCTGTCGTGCTTTGTTCTCTGTCTTGAAACTCATTCAGTAGTTTGTTTCACTATCTTTACCACCCTGTATTCCCATGACGTGACCAGACCTTGTTAATTATTATTCTTTTATCCTCCCAACGCATCTTTCTTAATCTCAATTCCTCTTCTAGTTGTTCATTCTTATCTTGTACAACAGTGAAATTTTAGCGGAGTGCCGTAAATAAACCATTTCTGTAACTAATAAAAAGTGTTATTCGACTTGATATATCTGTTTTCCTTTTAGGTTCATATTCGAAAGAAATGCATCATCCTTATGAAAAGTTTTCTTTATTGTTATATACGTCTCTCTCTCACGCAATAGCATCTACGAGCACATACAGGAGTCAGTTTTGACAATACATGGCAGACATACAGTACTTCCAAAGGATAATAAAATTGCAAAAAAATATCATCTCCTACTCTAAAACCTAGGGCAAAACAAATTATTCAAGTTTGCTGCAAATTTTTTATTAATCTATTTTTAATTTCACCACACAAAATTTTTAAATTTAATATTACATAGCCTAACAAAAAAACACTGAAATAATTCAGTGCTCAGTTGGCACAACACTGGCTTACGGTGACTGTAGACGCGAGCTTGAATCCAGGTGATGACGAAGTCGTATTTTTGGTGGATAAAGCCAAGGTTTCTGAGGGTTTTTCTTGAGGTTGTCCGTTTTCCTCCATTATTCCATCGTCACTATCAATTTCAATATTCGTCACAGTTTCGATAGTTTCTACCCAAAACGGTGCGGCATGATGTAGTACTTAACTCTGAGTCGACAGATGGCACCACCGAAGCTGGATCACGATATTTGCAAAGAAAGCGGTTGTTCAGACTTAATATTAATTCCTAAATATTAGAGTTATAATGCACAATAAGCCCGTTAGAGTATGCGACGCTGGGCTTCGGTCCAGCCTCCGTACAAAGGAAAATACTACATTTTTAGAATGAATTGTTAACTCTTCAACATCTGTTAGTGCTTTCTGGTTGTGCTATAATTTGAATATTGGTTAATTAATAACCCGATATAATCGCAATCACTGTCACTTTCATATAAATTTTCAGTCACCAGATACCCAGTAAATTTTTCTTCTTCAAATAAATTTTCACGAGAGCTCACTCCGGGAATCGAACACGGAAACTCCTTGTCTGAAATCCAGCATGCTGCCTACAGACACGGAAAAAATATGTTGATTATTTAAAAATTAAGGCTTGACGTAAATAAGAATCTAAATAAGATTTTCAAAATTTCTAGGAAAATGAATGAAAATGAAGCTATTGACACATAGGTACACGTCCCGCTGTGTATGAACATCTGGCAAAACAATAAAGAAACGAATCTGGACTTTGATCTTTATTTATGTCATAGGGTTAAGTACATTTATTGCTATTCCAGTGAGAACGCAATTTTCACAAATATGGTACTTAGATTATTATTTATTTCAAGCCTTCAATTATGTGCTTTCTATTAAAGCACTCAACTCACCTTGAGAGGGGCAATATTGTTTTTTTCTTTAAATTGAATACTTAAACATTCTCTTCAGTATTGTGAACAAAATAATATTCAGGGTGAACCGTAAGTAATATAATTAATTTCAAACAAAAGGTTTAATACAATTTTCCAAGTTTTACTTTCTTTTCGAGGTAAAAATTGTTTTGTATGAAATACTTCATAGGGTGTCTTGGGAAAGTCATTGATTGAATTTCCAAATACTAAGTCAATTTAAGAAAACGGTGTATTACGATAATAGATTATAGAAAGAATTTTAATTTTGTCCTTTAAATGTGCAGAAGAGATATAATATTTTAAAATGTCTTTTCACAACGAAAAGTTACATTCGTTCAGATCAAATTTCTGCATATTTCAAGGACAAACTTAAAATTCTTTCAATTATTTATTATCGTAATACACTGCTCTCTTAAATTGACTGACCATATTGGGAATTTGGCTTTTCCCATACACGCTATGAAATATTTCATATAAAACAATTTTTACCTCTAAAAGAAATGAGAAATGAGCAAATAATGTCATTAAACCTTTTTGATCGAAATATCTCAAAGAATAACCCTCTGATATTAATGACATTACTTACGGTTTACTCCCTATATTTACAGGTCATGTACGGTTTATGATAATATGAGAAGATGCAGCCTATATTTAATGCATTCCTGTTATCTGGATTTATTGATAACTTATGAAAATAACAATCTTAACTTTTTCAAATATATTGTCAAAAATATTTCGGGTAGACATCTTCATTTATTTGGAAGACCAAATTTAATTTCATAATTTGGCAAAATTTCCATAACTTTATTAGAATTTAAGTTTATTGCTAGCAAAAATTACGTATGTTTACAAAGATTTCACAAATATACTATTATAATAACTTAAATAATATAATAATTTAAATGTAGATATAAAGGATAATATTAAACACTTAAAAAAATTAATTTACGAAAGTACAAGAAAAATTGAAAAAAGAAAGTACTCTGATATTCTATTGCCACCCCAATGAGCAGATTTCGTGGTCGGGTAGTTCTGTAGTAAATATACAATACCAGTATTATAATAACTAAAAACAAAACACAAAAGATAGTGTACAATAAATTAATGAAAATGAATCAAAGTAAACGAACAAAATAGACAAGATTTAGGAAGCAATATGCAATAGAAATAATACTAAATACATTGTATATTGAAGGTGTTCTTTATTTATTTCTGTTATATATTTTATTATTGAAACTTGTTCATTCGAGGTTATTTTTAAAAGAGAATATTATACTTTACTCGCACACTTGCTAATAAATTTGTATGTCAATTAAATATAGCCGAAAAATTTGTTCTACGAAATTTTCATACGATTAAATTTTAATAATTCGTATTATTATATTATAAGAGTATAGTATTCGTTCTTCTGTATAACGAAACTAATCGCGTATTAGCGATTTAAATGTTTTCTACATATTGTCATAACGGTAAAATGAAAGTGACAATTTTAACTGTACCATACGCAAGATTTCTTTCTGGAGAAAGGGGCACAATAAGAGAATTTTAGTGTCTAATCGTAAAACTATACATTACGTACTTAAATTGATTCTCGATGCACTGGGATTACAATATACAGCTTAAATGATTTACTATTTCATTGTTTTGATACTATGGTTCACTACTATGTTATTTTTATTAAGTTAGAGCATATAGCTTTCAGTAGTACTAAAAAATTGATGATATTCAATATTTTTCTTCTCTGCAATGAATAACTCTTTAACTTTGAAATTTTATATGCTCATTGTACGCTAATTCTGTAATTTAATTCCATTTACAGATTTTGTAAAATTAATATCATTACGGGTAATTAGCAATTCAAAGTTGCAGTTGCATTTTGTACATTGAAATTACATTTCCCTGACAATTTACGTAAATATAAATATTTGAGTGATTTGATTTTTATGTTTATTTCTGACTATCTTATAAAGAGTATTATAAAGATCTACAATCTTTGAAATATCTTAAATGTAAATATTTAATTTAATTTATATGTCGAAGTCTAATTTTTAAATTTGATTACATGAAACATTTAAAAGAAATGAACTATAAATTACAGTTACCCTCAATTCTTGCAAAATTTCGTTCTTTGATTTGAAATCTTAACTATTATAATATCCTGTTGTTCTTCGCGTAAATTTCATGACAACGAATTTGAATTGAGAATTATTTTTGGTTCGAATAGTCTCATTTTCATCACCGTACAGAAGAACTTGGAGTTTTGTATAATTTTGTTGTACTATTCCGTATTGTGTTGCTTTGTTGTTAATGATCCCTGAATTGTTAAATACCTGGAAATTTCACTGTCAATGTCTGTCTCATTTTCGTAAGAGAATATACTTCGTACTATTTCACTCAAATTGTGTTGCAAGAAATTTTATAATATATAAAAACATGCTACGCCACCTGCTGGTGAACCGCGTAAACCGTGAGGAAGGTTCTGCACAGCGCTGCCATCTGCCAACAAGCAAGCGCACTGATTCGTCGCAGGTCAACACAGTTCTGATGGAGTCCAGTAGATGCCAGAATCAGTCGTATGTACTGTACAGCTCTCTATAGTTAGTCTTCGGTACTGCATTTATGAAACATCGTAATTTTAATTATAAACTTTTAAGGATTATGAACACAAACTACTGTATACCGAATACGTCACACTCGGTATCCAAGATTGATTTTCGTGACCGTCAGTGTTTCCAAATCAGCCGTTCTGACATATTTTCAATCCTTAAATCCGGAAAATAACCTTGTCAACCGATAACCGACAATCTTAATTAACTCCATTATTTTAAGCATTGTAATAGGAACGGATTGAGGTTGCATGTTTCGAAATGTAAGTATTAAGCGAAACTTATTACTCGCTAGCTAGCTAGTTAAATTAAATTAAATTAAATTAAATTAAATTAACTGGTTGGAAGTGCGTCTTCGATCAGTGCATTATTTCTTCAGATGGTCGTAGCATTCCGATTCGCTTTTCCCCTTCAGGTTGATAAGATAGATTGCTTATATGTATGTATACGGTTTATATGTGTAAGTAATTTTGAACACATATGTATTTTGTAATAATTTTTAATATTACTGTATATCACTAAATCCAAGCATTTATTATATTTGTGTATTTCTTTTCATTTATATATTTATTCATTCATTCAATCACTCTCATTTATTTATTTATTTTTTTATTTATTTATTTAATTATTAACCTATTTTCTTATTGTTTTACTTATTCGTTCGTTCATTTATTCATTTAATTATTTTTTTACTTATTTAATTAATTCATTCATTGATTCATTCATTCTCCAAAGATATAACCCTATTTTAATAATAATAATAATAATAATAATAATAATAATAATAATAATAATAATAATAACGGTTTATTTAATCTGTCAGAATTAAGGCCATACGGGCTTCTCTAACACTCAGCCAGGAGTAAAACTGCGATATAGAAAACACTAGATATTTACAAAGAACAGCACACACACACAAATCTGAAGTAGATAATCATAATATAATGTAAACAACAAGCCAGTAGAAAACAGATATAATATATAACATACAGAGAGAAAGAAAAAAACATAATAAAATGTGAACAGTAAGTCAAAATAAATTAAACATACAAAATATAAAAATATGAGACCATAATAATGATATTGATAATAATAATGATAATGATGATGATGATAATAATAATAATAATAATAATAATAATAATAATAATAATAATAATAATATTAATAATAATAAATAGTGAAGTACAAAGCATACAATGAACAAAATATTTTTAGGTACACATACAGTAGTAAGAAAAATTATGATTAAAACCAGCTCAAGTTATCTATCACATTATAGATATACCATTATCGGGAAATATTATGAAATCAAAAGCAGATAAAATAACATAAATACCACTAGAATATAAAAAAGTAGTGCATACATGCATTACAATAAGTTAGTTTGGCAGCTCGTCATAAGATAATTTTTTAACTTTTTTCGCGATTATGTGAGGGTTTCAAATTTAATTCATTACAATTTACATTAGATACATTTTAAGCAAATTATTATAGCCTACTTGATATTAAAGCGTGTGTATGAATCTAATTTCCATACTGAATAAATTCTTGATAATATTTCTTTCTTTCTTTCTTTCTTTCTTTCTTTTTCTGTTTCTCTTTGAAAAACTTACGTTTGTGTAGTTAACTTAAAGTAAACAAATTTCAAATTCATAGTATCAAGCTAATGTAATCCCACTTTTAAGAAAGAAGAACGAAATAAATGTTCGAATTGCCGGGGAATCATTCTCCTGAATACTGCTTATACAGTATATTATACACTAATATAAGCAATGCCTGATAAGGAATAACAGAAACAATATTATTAGAAAACCAAAGTGCTTTTAGGAAAGGGCGTAGTTGTGTAGATAATATATTTGCAGTGAACCAAATAATAGAAAAGAGAAAGTAATATAATTTGCAGACACATATAGCCTTTATAGATTTAGAAAAGGCATACGATAGACTAAAGATAAACCGACTTTGGGAAATATTAGAAAGGAAATGATACCCCAGACATATAATAAAAGTATTACAAAACATGTACAAAGCAACTAAAATAAGGATTAGATTAGGTAATTAACGATTTTCAGAAGAAATGAAAATTAATAGTGATCTAAGACAAAAAATTGCGGAGACAAACTGCTTCTGTTTCTTGTATTATTATATCATCAGCGTAGAGTAGCGTATTAATTCTGTTATTCCTATTTACTCTAATTCTAATTTCTCTCAAAATTTCAGCCCATAGAATTAGAATAAATAGGAATAATACAATGAATATGCTACTCTACGCTGACATTATAATAATACAAGAAACAGAAAATGATTTGCAGAAAAATGGTTTTGAATTGGGAAGTGAGTTAGAAAAATATGGACTTAAAATTTCAACTAATAAAACGAAAATAATGGTATAATAAGAGATTTATTATCACAAAGATTTTGATTTCCATACATTCTATTCTTAATCGGTTTGAAGCAGCAGCTTGATATTGACACTTCGTAGATGTTGTATGATTATTCTTATATATTTCTATTTATTGATGAGGAAGATAACATAATTTATCTAACATAATTAGTATATTTGACTTCCGTCGTAGATCAAAATAGTAATAAATAATACAGTACTGGAAAAAGTACAGAAATGCAACTAGTTAGGGTGTAATTAGCTCATCAAAATAGTCAAGATCTAAATAATAAAGTAAGTAAATTCCAGAAAAACTGCGGAATATTAGCAAGAATATTAAAAAGAAAACCAAGAAAGGAAACTAGTTTAAAAATTTATAAAACAGTGGCGATTTCAGCCACTTGCAGTTGTGAAACATGGGCGATAAAAGGAAAAGAATGGGATGAGAGAAATACGGCAGAAATGAGATACCTAAGAGCTATTAAAGGAATAATGGATAAAATATAAAATGAAGTGAAGAATTAGGTATTTGTCCAATAATTGATAAAATAAAACGATATAGAGATAGCTGGAGAATTCATTTGCAGAGGATGGATAAACTCCTTACCCTAGAATGACGTACGATTATCAATCACATTTATTTATTTATTTATTTATTTATTTATTTATTTATTTATTTACTTATTTATTTATTTATTCACTTATTTATTTATTCACTTATTTATTTCTTTATTTATTTATTTACTTTATTTATTTATTTACTTAGTTATTTACTTTATTTATTTATTTACTTATTTATTTATTTACTTATTTATTTATTTATTTATTTATTTATTTACTTACTTACTCACTTACTCAGTCACTTATTTACTTATTTATTTATTTACTTATTTACTTACTTACCTAGTTACTTATTTACGTATTTCTTTATTTATTTACTTTATTTATTTATTTACTTAGTTATTTACTTTATTTATTTATTTACTTATTTATTTATTTACTTATTTATTTATTTACTTATTTATTTATTTATTTATTTATTTATTTACTTACTTACTCACTTACGCACTCACTCACTTATTTACTTATTTATTTATTTATTTATTTACTTATTTACTTACTTACCTAGTTACTTATTTACGTATTTATTTATTTATTTATTTATTTATTCATTTATTCATTTATTTATCAGGACAAAGCCCAAATTACAATAGCCAGTACAGATATTTATTAAAAAAAACATAAAATTGCATATAACATGAAAATAAGAGATAAAACAGATACAAATGCAAGATACGAGTGTAATTACAAATTAAAAATTAAAAAAAACAAATAGATACTACCAAAATAAAAGACACAGATGCAGATATAAATTAAAAATACCAAATAAAAATAAATTAAAGAGTTAAGTATATATACTATAGGCTAGTCAAATATGTAAATTGTAGTTATAATTTATAGGCAAATTACAGAGTAAATATAACATTACGTTAATAAATTCAATATACACTATTATATAGTAGGCCTAATAGGCTTAATTTATTTATTTTATTTATTTATTTGGGAAAAGATACGTTGGAAGACCGATGAAAATATGAAGAGAGATGTGAGGCCGGAACAGGAGAAATCTCCTAATCCATGGAGATGATGATGATGATGATGATGATGATGATGATGATGATGATGATGATGATGATGATGATGATGAAAGCCAAGATGGCAGTTGCTTTGTTTTTCCACATCAATTATCACTGGTTCGACATCAACCCTTTCTTCTATGAATTTTGTCATCATGGCAAGTTCGTTTAGACGCGCCTCGCTAGTCAATTCCTTAGATATTACTTGATTCTCTTCAAGGTGGAGAAACGGCTCTCGTTCTTGGCCGTTGATACCGTAGCTTTGCCAGGAGTTACAGCAATCGAAACACATTAGGGCAGACTTGACTGTCGCAGAAGAACAAAGATTCCACAGAGTTCAATGCAACAATTACAACTGATTTAGCCGGTGTAGAAAGAATTTTAACTCAGTCTCCGTTGTTAAATAGGCGAGTAATTGGTACAACTCGCTTCTTCGCATAATGAAACGACGGTGGAGCCGGTGTTGGCTCTTGTTTTCGACTTCTCTAATAATAATATTGAGACATTGCGTGCAGTTTATTGCGTGAGAGAAAAATGTGTACAATTCCTACTTCGGGGAGTGGGGACATAAACCGGAAGCCTTTCCCCTAAATACGCCACTGGTCCCGGCCAAAACAATTTTGGACCTATGAAAATAACTGCCAAATTTGCCATATTCTGATAATTGCTGTTAATATAAGGCTAGATTGCATCAACTTCCATTCTAAATTATGATAGACTGTTGAAAAGTGTAATGATGGTTTATAAACACACTCTTCTGCTTTCAAAAAGCTGAAATACTGAAAGTTAGAATTTATAAAACAGTTATAGGCTCTATTACCAGTTGTTCTGTATGGTTGTGAAACTTGAACTCTCACTTTGAGAGAGGAGCAGAGGTTAAGGGTGTTTGAGAGTACGGTGCTTACAAAATATTTGGGGCTAAGAAGGATGAAGCTACAGAAGACTGGAGAAAGTTACACAAAACAGAACTGCACGCGCTGCATTCTTCACCTGACTGATTAGGAACATTAAATCCAGACGTTTGAGATGGGCAGGGCATGTAGCACGTATGAGTATATCCAGAAACGCATACAGAGTGTTAGTGGGAGATCAGAGAGAAAAAGACCTTTGGAGAGGTCGAGACGCAGATGCGAGGATAATATTAAAATGGATTTCAGGGAGGTGGGATATGATGGTAGGAACTGGATTAATCTTGCACAGGATAGGGACCGATGGCGGGCTTATGTGAGGGCGGCAATGAACCTCCGGGTTCTTTAAAAGTCTTTTGTTATAATGAGATTCTGAAAAAACGCCTTCCTTTTTACACTATACCTACGGTATTTTTCTTAAATGGTTTGTCCACATACAACAAAATACGGTTTTTACGTCATGTAACAATAAGCATAGGCACCGACTTTGGGGTTGCTTCCTGTTTACTCAATTTATGAAAGCCACGGGTGTGTCCCCCCCCCCCCCGCGAATATAATTAATAGAGGAGTCTTGGCCCTCCAGAGAATTCAAAGAGACATTCCCCATGTTAAAAATAGAAAATTCTGGAACAATTTCTGCAACTCTCTATTTTTAATTTCATTCGGCACTCGTCTGATATTTTTCTCCGTCTCTTCAAAGAGTTTGTGGATTTTTCACATACACTTTCTGTTTTAAATTCTCCCGCATATAAAGATCACAGACACTTAAATCCGGGAAGCATACATAATTTCCAGAGCCACTTTAATTTCGGCACCCCTGAATACTTATTTAAATATAGATTTCTGCAACATATTCGAAACACTAATTACGTACGCAAAATGAAATAATATTTTCTAGCTCTTTTTAAAACCTAGAAAATTTATACCTCTTTTAATGGCTTTGTTCATTACTATAGTACTTGATTTTTGTGACTGGGGTTAGCATGAAGTGGAGAGCTTTCACGGAATGCATTTCATTCTAGATCTACTGATTGTATTATCGGATTATAAAGATAAAACGGTTTTCTGCTGCTGACTAGGTTACATTGTTGATTACGCTTCTTATGAGAACGACAAAAAAGACGAAATTCATAACTATGACGAAAATGAATGTGAAGACAACGAAGATAAAGAAGACGATGATATTATTACTGTTATTATTATTATTATTATTATTATTATTATTATTATTATTATTATTATTTATTATTATTATTATTATTATTATTATTATTACCGTTATTGTTATTATTACTATTATTGTGGAAATAAAAACCACATAGCAGTATTTATACATTTAGATATATTACCATTTGCAGGTGTCATAATACTTCTGGAAAACTCAAAAACTGGATTATAAAATTCAATATATCAACTTCAACTCCTTGCTGAAAAATATAACATGACAATTTCAACATCAAAAACAAAAGTTATGGCGTTGAAGGGACGAATCCCTGTTCGTACCTAGATATATGTTTATAATAAATCTATTGAACAAGTTTCTTCATTTAAATATTTAGGATATCATGTCAGTTATGAAAATGAAATAGACATATCTGCTAAAATTTTAAATTATAACCGAACAATGGCAGTCATCAACAAAGTGTTAAAACCTTTATTAGTGAAGAAACATACGAGGATTAAAGCTTATAAAACATTGGCAAGACCAGTACTAACTTATGGCTGTGCGGCCTGGACTTTGAGGGAAAGAGATAAAACACGAATAGTAGCAAATGAGATGAAATGCCTGCGAAGAACAGCTGGATGTACTAGATTCAGGGGCGTATTTTGCGGACTACCGGGGCTACCGGCGGTAGCCCAAGGAAATTACAAAAGAAAAAGTTTATAATATAACATAATGTAATAAATTTGTATCATTAGTTTTACCATAGTAATTAAAATTAAAGTAATTGTTAGATTTACATGCGCTCTCTGCTCTCGAAAAGAAACAAGTTGTCAAGGCGGCATCGCTGGAGAAACCGCTTGCTACGTGAGGTAGCCTGTGACCGTACCGCGCACGCTGTCCTTCGCACAACTGCCCGTCCCCCCCACTCCCTTCTGTTTCCATCGTGCACTGTAGCCGGGCGAGTTGCCGCTCTCGTGATCGGTTTCTTCGCAGGCGCGAAGCAGCAATACGCTTAGTACGCTAGCAATTGAATGTGATTGTGTTCTTGTAGTGCATTATTTTAAATCTGTGATTTGTTCGAGTGTCTAAGAGTTATATTAATTGTGAATTATTAAGTTTTTAATTTCCCAATTAAGTGATATTGTGAAAAATATGGCAGAACAAGTTTCTGGAGAGGTTTGTGTTGAATATGACTGTGTAATAGAAGGTTTATTAAAAGTGCCTTTTAACCGTCGTACATAACAACGAGAAAGTTGAAATTGTGAAAATGGAAAGACCAACTCCTGAGTTAAATTTGTCCATGGACGTAAAAAAAAAAACAGCGCGAGTACACACGCCATTTCATTTCAACATCATATGGTAAGTGGAATTGGTTGTGTGGTACTTCTAAACTGTCTAAACTATTTTGCTGGCCATGTTTGTTATTTAGTCGCGAAACTAATGTGTGATCAAAAGAGGGGTTTTCTAATATGAACTCCCTTCGAACGGCAGTCCTAGAATACGACAAATCAAAAGCTCATATTTGTAGTACCATGAACTTTGCAAACTTTGGGAAGACAAGAATTGATTTACAGCTAGATAAGCAAAAAGCTCTACACATCAACCAACACAATGCTCTTGTGAAAAAAAAAAATCGGGAGATTTTACTGCGTCTTATTAACGCAGTCTGCTTTCTAGGAAAACAAGAATTGGTTTTTCAGGGTCATAACGAGAGTGTGGAATCAGACAATATAGGAAATTATATTGAATATTTAAGTTCCTTAAGTGAATTTGACCATTTACTGGCCAATCATCTTGAGAGTTCAACAGTATTTCGTGGTACTTCTCCCGCAATTCAGAATGACTTAATATTTGCTATAAGTGGGGTTATGATAAAGAACATAAAACCTTTTGTGGCCATTGTTGTTGATGAAACAAGTTACTGCTCTAATCAGAGTCAATTGTCCACTGTTTTAAGATACGTCGACAATACTGCCAATGTTCAAGAACGGTTTATAGGATTCACAAATGTCAGTTCGGACAAAACTGCTGCTACTTTGTTTCAGCATGTGGAAGGTGTTACAGCAGAATACAATGTCGGCAATAAGTTAATTGCACAGACATACGATGGTGCTTCAGTTATGGCGGGAAATATTAATGGCTTAAAAACAAAAGTTCAAGAAAAGTATCCTCAAGCACTATTTGTCCATTGTTACAGCCATGTTCTCAATTTAGTTTTGCAACAAACTACTTCATCCATTCCAGAATGCCGCATTTTTTTCATAACACTGTCGGGTTTAGCTGCATTTTTCTCATCATCTCCTAAAAGACCAGAAAACTCAAGAAATTTATGAACAAGAAACTCCCAAAAGTAGCACCAACTAGATTGAATTTTACATCTTGGCTTGTAAATACAGTAAACGAATACAGAGAAAAACGGACTGCTTTCTTTAAAAATATCATTTGTAATGACTCTGAAGAAAACTGGGATGATGCTGTAATTGTGCAGGCTCAAGGATATTTGAATTTTTTTCGCACAGTTTCAGAATATACTTCTTCTTGAAGTCTATGCTAGAGTGTTCGCACATACAGATGTGCTCTACAATATTCTTCAGACAAAAAGTCAAGACATAGCATACTACTTGCAAGAGGTATCAAAGTTAAAAAAATACTATATCCGAGTTCAGACGTAGTGGGTTTCCGTCCATATGAAGTAATATGAAAAATGAAAATTCTTCAGCCAATACAATGGAACCACCATTAAAGCGAAGAAAAGGAGATGATGAATTGAAATACAGGCAGCTGTACTACAGCATACTAGATCGTATGCACATGGAAATTACTGACAGATTTTCTGATTATGGAAAGCTTCAGTTCACACATCTTCTATATTCTCAAAAATTTTCTGCTTATAGAGAAAACTTCCCGAATGAGGCACTAAACAAATTATTTCAGTCCTATAACAGTCACTTTGATCAAGTACGTTTGAAAAATGAATTAAGTGTAATATATTCAGCAGAAGTCTTTGATTTTTCGAACAAACCTATCCATGAAATATTATCTGCCATATACGAAAACCAGCTGAACCAAGTTATTCCTGAAGTCCTTAAATTGGCAACATTAATTCTGACAATACCAGCTACGTCAGCATCGGTAGAAAGAACATTTTCTGCGTTGAAGACAATAAAATCCTACTGTAGATCAACTCATACACAAGAACGTTTATCCGGCTTGGCACTAATATCCATTGAAAAGTAATTTCTACAGAAACTTTGCAAGTGGCCCAACTGTAATTTCAATGACGAAGTCATCAACGTATTTTCGTCCCAATCAAGACGTCTGGAATTCACATAAATATGTAAGGAATTTTATTATAGGGATTTAAAAATATATTTTGTGTAATAATAGGGTCAGTGGTAGCCCAAACACTTTAACCAGTATACGCCACTGACTAGATTAGACCCCAAGAGGAACGAAAATGTTCTTCAAGAGCTTGAAATATCTTCTATTTTGGATTACATCTAAAGTTGCAGAACTAACTGGCAGCAAAATGTTCACCACATGGAAAGGACTCGCATTCCACGTCACATTTCTACCTACTGTCCAAGAGGAAAGAGAACACTAGGAGACTGTAACGGGCAATTAGGCCCAGTACTTGTTAGGACGATGATGCTGTTGATTGTTATTGTTGTTATTATTCTTATTATTATTACTATTATTATTGTTATTATTATTACTATTATTAATAGTATTATAATTATTATTATTATTATTATTATTATTATTATTATTATTATTATTATTATTATTATTATATATAAAGTGTCCTTCCTCTTAGTCTTTCAATCTATCTCAAGATAGTCTCTGCAACTGAAAATTATAATTAAGTAAGGAAATTAAATAACCGTCCATTATTCCATTTTAGAGTAATCTGTCTTCGCCACTTTCAAAATATTTCTCCTCATATTTTGGCTATAGCTTCTCTTTCTGTCAATTTGTACCGAGATTAATTTTCTTCTCCCACAGAAAACCCGACACGTGAGTTGATGATAGCGATGACTGGCATCAAGTTCTTCCATCTTAGACCATGTTAAAGAATGTGGCCGCAGCGCTAATTGGATCGCTGCCCCCTGCTGCATATCCACACCCCCTGCCGGCAGCTTGATAGGGGTTGACATTAAGAGCCTGTATTGTGGTCTGTGAGCGCGTAAGATACACAGATTTCGGAAGCGAGATGCTTCATGGGTGCGTGCACAATCAGGTCCATTGCACGGACGTGGAGAAAAAGTCTAGATTACAGGCAGTCGAAACTCTCATCGAAACTGTGGGCTGTAGAATCTCTGTATTCCAGTGCCACTAATCGGCATAAACAGTGTTGCTACTATTTCATTAACTACTACTACTACTACTACTACCACCTTCCTACTACTACTACTACTACTACTACTACTACTACCACCTTCCTACTACTACTACCACCTTCCTACTACTACTACCACCTTCCTACTACTACTACTACCACCTTCCTACTACTACTACCACCTTCCTACTACTACTACTACCACCTTCCTACTACTACTACTACTACTACCACCTTCCTACTACTGCTACTACTACTACCACCACCACCTTATACTACTACTACTACTACTACCACCTTCCTACTACTGCTACTACTACCACCACCACCTTCCTCCTCCTCCTATTACTACTACTACTACCTTCCTACTACTACTAATACTACCATCACCTTCCTACTACTACTACTACTACTACTACTATTACTACTATTACTACTACCACCTTCCTACTACTAACACTATCTTACTACTACTACTACTACTACTACTACTACTACTACTACCTTCCTATTACTACTACTAATACTACCTTCCTATTACTACTACTACCACTACTACTACTGCTACTACTACCACAACCACCTTCTTACTACTACTAGCTTCCTCCTCCTCCTCCTACTACTACTACTACTACTACTACTACCACCACCTACCTACTTCCTACTACTACTACTACTACTACTACTACTACCACCACCTACCTACTTCCTACTACTACTACTACTACCACCTTCCGACTACTACTGCTAATAGGCCTACTATCTTACTACTGCTACTACTACCACAATCTTCCTACTTCCTACTACTACTACCACCTTCCGACTACTACTGCTAATAGGCCTACTATCTTCCTACTACTACTACTACTACTACTACTACTACTACTACTACCACCACCACCTTCCTACTTCCTACTACTACTACCACCACCTTCCTACTTCCTACTACTATCACTACCACCTTCCGACTACTACTGCTAATAGCCTACTATCTTACTACTGCTACTACTAATACTACCTTCCCACTACTACTACTACTACTACTACCACCTTCCTACTTCCTACTACTACTACTACCACCACCTTCCTACTTCCTACTACTACTACTACTACTACTACTACTACTACTACCACCTTCCGACTACTACTGCTAATAGCCTACTATCTTACTACTGCTACTACTAATACTACCTTCCCACTACTACTACTACCACCTTCCTACTTCCTACTACTACTACTACCACCACCTTCCTACTTCCTACTACTACTACTACTACCACCTTCCGACTACTACTGCTAATAGGCCTACTATCTTACTACTGCTACTACTAATGCTACCTTCCCACTACTACTACTATTACTACTACTACTACCACCTTCCTACTACTACTACTACCACCACCTTCCTACTTCCTACTACTACTACTACTACTACTACTACTACTACTACTACTATTACTACTACTACTACCACCTTCCTACTACTACTACTACCACCACCTTCCTACTTCCTACTACTACTACTACTACTACTACTACTACTACTATTACTACTACTACTACCACCTTCCGACCACTACTGCTAATAGGCCTACTATCTTACTACTACTAATACTACTACCACCACCTTCCTACTTCCTACTATTACCACCACCATTCCTACTTCCTACTACTACCACCACCTTCCTACTTCCTACTACAACTACTACTACAACCTTCCGACTACAACTGCTAATAGGCCTACTATCTTACTACTGCTACTACTAATACTACCTTCCCACTCCTACTAATACTACTACTACCACCTTCCTACTTCCTATTACTACTACCACCACCTTCCTACTTCCTACTACTACTACTACTACTACTGCTAATAGGCCTACTATTTTACTACTGCTACTACTAATACTACCTTCCCACTACTACTACTACCACCTTCCTACTACTACCACTACTACCTTCCTACTACTACCACTACTACCTTCCTACTACTACTAATACCTTCCTACTACTACTACTACTACTACTACTACTACTACTACTACTACTACTACTACCTTCCTACTACTAATACTACTACCACCACCTTTCTGCTATACTACTAATACTAGTACTACTATCTTCCTACTATTACTACTACTACCTTCCTACTACTACTACTACCTTCCTACTACTACTACTACCTTCCTACTACTACCACTACTACCTTCCTACTACTACCACTACTACCTTCCTACTACTACCACTACTACCTTCCTACTACTACTAATACCTTCCTACTACTACTACTACTACTACTACTACTACTACTACTACTACTACTACTACTACTACCTTCCTACTACTAATACTACTACCACCACCTTTCTGCTATACTACTAATACTAGTACTACTATCTTCCTACTATTACTACTACTACCTTCCTACTACTACCACCACCTTCCTACTACTACACTGCTACTACCACCACCTTCCTATTACTATTACTACTACTACTACTACTACTACTACTACTACTACTACTACTATAGGTGTACCACATACAAAAATAATTACGGCGATCTTCTACCTAAAAGCATGTCCGATGGCTTGCCCTCCATCAACCATGTGTTGGATTTGCATATAGAATCAGTAATCGCCAATCGGAGTCGCAGTATGATCTGGAATTCGAACTGGCATTTATACTGAAGGCGGGCCCGAGCAATTCACACGTGATTTTTTTAGGGGTGATAAGGTGGTAACTAGGGCTATTATAGAAAGTTAGAACCAAAACATAGTTTTCAGGTTGGGTGTAGCCTCGCATATAGATTACGCCGGCTGTATTGCACTAGCTGCCTTCTGTATATAATATACTCTGCTCGCATAAACAACTCAAAACTATATCCGCTAGTGTGGATCGATAACTTTCATAACTATATTACAGCAATATGCACAATTTTTTTCTCGAAAAGGGAGCAAAACCGAGCAAAATTGTATTAAACATTTTTGTTTGAAATATCTCAAAGAGTAACCCCTTGAAATTAATGACATTAGTTACGGTATACAGTAGTACATTTACACTTACTAGTTACCTTGAGCGGAAATGATGTTGAACAGCCCAATAGCGTTATGCTATGGTAGTGATGTCAAAACAAGCGCATTTTTCTGTTCTTGACGTGCACGGGCATTAAGCGCTAGGTATGCTAGGAGGAATAAGCAGCCTGTTGGATTAAGAAAACAGTGGTGCACAAACTTCAAACGGAACGTGAAATTTTATGTCGTTATTTTTATATTGCTTCTTTCTGTTTGTTATTTTCTATATTGTCTGTAAAACAAAAGTACTAACACCTATTTCTTAGCCTAATATTGCAGTTGTGTTTTAAACGTTAATAACATGATAAAGAGTGAAGAAGGAATATTCACACAAATTCCTTAATAACTACAACTATACTGTAATAAGTGAATTAAACAACACATTCATAAAGAAAGTGTTATCCCAAAGCAAGACACTGAATATGACATGATAAGTTGAAATTGATATTGATGGTATCTTTAGCCTTATAAAAGTAATCAAAACAATATTATAGTACAAAGAAGAGTTGTCTATGTATATGTTTTAACTGTAACTAATATTATATAATAAAACTCTTATCGCATTATGCTTTTAGGTGATATTGGTGCGCAACTTTCTGTTATCAGAATATTAAATTATCTCGAAATTTGCTGAAGCTATAGAGCTGACGTTTTACTAACACATAGGCACATATCTTTTGTTTGTGATGTAACAGTATTTGCTTTGTTAATTCATTTCCTTACAAACATTTTCCATGCGAATATTTTCAAACATTTTAATACACTATCTCCAGTAATACGTATTTACGATATATTAGATTTGCGAAAACATTGTTTTAGTACCTGTAAGGCTACTAAATAAACATATCTGAAATTTTCACTTTTCTGGAAAAAAGTTGAGAAAATAATCCTTTTGAATAAAAAAAAGCAAACTTGTGAAAAACGAACATTAAAATTAAAACTTACATTCTTATAATGCACTTATACTTCTTAGACAAATCTAAAAATTAACATGGATACAGTTTTAATAAGTTCTCTTCCCTTTATACATTGATTCAGTGCTGGCCATCCCTGTATATAGCTGGACCAAGCGGTATACATAGGGACATCATTTTATTTTTATTTCAATTTTTATTGTACCTGAGTTTTGGAATGTACTTCACTCCCACCCCTTCTACTAGTAAACTTCCAACCGTTCACGACACAGAGCCGAGGGCGCGTAAGCAGTACTGAGTTACTGAGTATAGTACGTTTCAGGAATATGTTCGCGATTTCCAGTGACGAAAGAGCTTTCAATATTGAATCATATTTTCGTACGGGTACTGTCGCCCGTTTCCCTATGTCGCATCCTGGTTTCCCCCACCTGCTTCTGTTCGCCCCTTTGTAAAGTCTAGTAGCTGGGCTATCTTAGCTCTTTTCTGAAAACATTAATTTCTGTTAGGAATTGGACATCTACGTAATATTATTCAAGTGTTTAAAATAACTTAAATAAAAGGGCCTCCTTAAGTAATTAACTGTCACGTGATTTCCCCCCCCCTTTCTACAACCCGGCGACAAAACCACTTGAACGGACAGTAGATAGCATTTCTGAGTGATTTTATCTTTTCGGATCGGGCAGAAGTGAAGATTGAATTTACAGTACGTAAGGTACTCTTTTATAGAGTAGGTACAGAATTATTTCAACATGAGTTACTCGTACGAAGGACGAAACTGGTAATTGGAATTAGGTACAATAGTCTATAGTACGATAATATGCACAAAAGAACTGAAGCCTGTATCGAAATGAACGGCCACCATTTTCTAAAATGTGTTTAAATATCCATATTATAATTATTTTTCAATTTAACTTCATTCTCTATATAGTACGCTAATGTGCTGTAACAGTACAATATACACTGCATAATTAATACTTCCGAATGGATAGCTCAATTCGTGTGTAAAACACTAAGTGTTAATACAGTACTGTATTTTGATTAAACAAAAACCTAATGAAAATTATCAAACTCAAAATTGCGATATTTCCTAGTTTACATAAATGGATGAACTACTTTTCTTTCCTCCTATGCCTAGTAAAGTGATTTGTATTTTACGCCAGTATCATCGAACTCCGTCGTGGAAAGGGTAGCAAACGGTGTTTCTTGTTTCAATCGTTAATATATCCAGGTTAATATTAAAAATGTTAGTAAAAATAAAATGATGTCCCTGTACTACCTCTTTCGTCTGTCTCTTTCCTTTCCGCTGTAAAGCGCTCAGGCTCTCCTGGGCTCTAAAGCGCGCGCTTGCTCGTATGGGCTTCAGTTGACATCACTGTGCTATGGCGTACTGCGATTCTGTTACCAATCTGTAGGAAAGAGCAACATAAGAGAAGCAATGTTAATAATTACATGTACCCTTCATGGGTTACTCTGTATATCATACTTAAGTAATATGTGTCTTCATATAGCAAATGGTAGGCCTACAATAAATCTTTCTCCATTACCTTGATAGTGTACTTACGGTACTGCTCTCGACATAATACAATCCATTATTGTAGAGAATATCAGTGAAAAATATATTTTGACGGACAAAAATAAAGAGTAGAATAGTGGGTAGGTCACAGCGATCAGATCGCTATGATGCCACGCTATTAGCTATTAGCTTCTGGAGAGTTTCCCTAAACCGTTTCGTTTTCACACCTGCTTTCACGCTCTAATGTTAACTTCAAAGCATACAATGGCGACGCTTCGTCGCTCGTGAAATCGACAAATTATTACTTCGATCAACGTAATAAAAGTGGTGAGTGAAGTCCGAGGCCTCGCAGCTGGGAATAACTCCGTGTTCAGTCCCGTAATTGGGAACGTTTTTTATTCGCGTGCTCGTCGCTAAGGCTGGGCGACATCACGAACAGAAACACACAAAAACGTAAATAAGTACGTAATATCTGAAATTCTGTCAAGACAGGATAGTGGAATTCGTCTTAATTTTGTTGAAATTTAACCAGTTACGAGTACTTTACCCGGCTGAGGACAGCAAGACTCCTGTTTACAATCGCTCCTCCTACTTGTGTCGTCACAAATACTCGCTGTAATATGAAATAATTATATAGCCTATACAAGATGAACCGTGAGTCATTAACTTCAGGGAGTTATTCTTCGAACAAAAGGTTTAATAAAATTTTTCTCGCTTTTGCTTTCTGTACGAGATAAAAAAGGTTTTATATGAAACATATCATACCTGTTTTGGGAAAGCGATTTATTTAATTTCCAGTATGGTAAGTCTGTTCAAGAAAGCACTTTATTATGATAATAAATGATCCAAATAATTTTAGTTTTGTTCTTTAGATGTGCAGAAATTTAACCCGAACTTATGGAACATTGTAAAATTCCTTTGCAGAACGAAAAGTTGCTCGGATCAAATTGCTGTACATTTGAATGACAAAACTGAAGTTCTTTCAGTCATTTATTATCACAATACACAGCTATATTAAATTAACTGAGCGTATTGGGAATTCAATCAAAGGCTTTCCCAAAAACAAGCTACGGAATATTCCACATAAAAAAATTTTCATAAGGAAGCAAAATTTTATTGTTATTATTTTCTGGGAATATCTCAAATACTCTTATTAACCCCCTGAAACTAATTACATTAGTTACTGTTCACTCTAGTTGGTTTCAGTCATTCTTGAGACTATTATTATTCATTAAATAATTCATCTATTCCTATCTTTCTCCTCACTCAGTCACACACTCACTCAGTCACACACTCACTCAGTCACACACTCACTCAGTCACACACTCACTCAGTCACACACTCACTCACTCACTCACTCACTCACTCACTCACTTAATCATTCCTTCATTCAGTCACTAACTCACTCATTTTGACGCACTCATTCCTTCATTCACTCACTCTCCTCTCATTCCTTTACTCACTCACTCCTTCATCTATACACTCATTCTTTCACTCACTTCTTCACTTATTCGTTCTTCATTTAGATACATTCCTTCACTCGCTCACCCGCCCCTTTACATATACACTCATTCCTTCACTAAATCACTTATTTATTCATTTGCCCCTTATTCCTTCACTCACGCACTTATTCCGTCACTCACTCACACACTCACTCATTCATTTTTTCACTTACACAATCATTCCTGCACTCACTCACTTATTCCTTCACTCACTCACTCACTCACTCACTCACTCACTTGCACACTCATTTCTTCACTCACTTATTCCTCACTCACTCACTCACTCACTCACTCGTTCACTTGCACACTCATTTCTTCACTCACTCATTCCTCAATCACTCACTCACTCCTTCACTCAGTCACTAACTCACTCATGCTTTGAAGCACTCATTCCTTTATTCACTCACTCTCCTCTAATTCCTTTACTCACTCACTCCTTCATTTATACACTCATTCTTTCACTCAATCCTTTACTTATTCGTACTCCATTTACATACTCATTCCTTCACTTACTTATTTCATTTGCCCAACTATTCCTTCACTCACTCATTCATTTTTTCACTCACTCAGTCATTTTTTTCACTTACACACTCATTCCTTCACTCACTTATTTCTTACTCACTCACTCGCTCACTCATTCCTTCACTCACACACTCATTCCTTCACTCACTCACTTATTCCTTCACTCACTCACTCATTCTTTCACTTACACACTAATTCCTTCACTCACTTATTCCTTCCTCACTCACTCACTCACTCACTCACTCACTCACTCACTCACTCACTCTTTCACTTACACACTCATTCCTTCACTCACTCACTCACTCCTTCACTCGCTCACTTACTCACTCACTCATTCTTTCACTTACTACTCATTCCTTCACTCACTCATTCCTTCACACACTCACCCACTTATTCACTCACTCATTTATTTCTTCCTTCACTCACTCATTCCTTCACACACTCACCCACTTATTGACTCACTTATCCTTCACACACTCACCCACTTATTTACTCACACACTCCTTCATTCACTCATACAGCCATTCCTTCACTCACCTACACAGTCCTTCACTCATCGACAACTTGGACAGGTACAATGACTGCATAGAATGCCCACAACGGGACATAGTAATCCTAAGCGCATGGATCTGTCCCGTTTCGGGCGCTCGAAAAGCCAAGTCAACAACGATTTAAATTAAAATATATTCCAAACTCCTCAGAGTAAATGTAATACTTTAAATATATCGACTGCATAAGTAGCTGGAAACCCTATAAATAGTAACAAAAAATGCGAAACATATATACTCATTTAAATGTCAGTAAATCAAGTGGTTATCAGGATATTGGTCGTCCCAGAAAATGATGGACAGAAATGTGAGGCCGAAATAGGCTTGAGTCTCCCTTATGGAATAATGATTATAGAAAATACTATTATTATTATTATTATTATTATTATTATTATTATTATTATTATTATTATTATTGGTGGAGGTAGTGGTAGCAGTAGCACAGAACAGAAGATGATAGCTCTTTCTTTGTATCAATCCTTTGACCTCCAGAATGCGTTATTCCGTGTTTTACGTCGATTTTTTCATCTTCTTTGTTTAGTTGCCTTCATCTCTTGCCTGCAGTTGTGTTGCAGTCTCTCTAACTTCACTTGACCTGAGCAATTTATAAAATGTCTTTAAATAAACACAGGAATTACAGCACGGAAAAACTTCTCTGTACTTGAGAAGCGTCATGTGCAGATGTCGAGATCAGGTTTACACTGGATATAGATCCGTTTTGCTGCGCAGCTGTTGTTAGAAGCGTTTAAAATGATTTTTCACATTGGTAATTACAATTGAAGAAGGTCACAAATCTAGCGTGTTGTTACCTCAACCATCAATCAACAGCATTCCCATGACACGTTCATCGTGCTTTTGAGTTTTTTTTTTTTTGTTATTATATTTTTATTGTCGGGAGGTTAAGCGTACAGTTCCAATAGAGGAACACAAGATTCCGTGCCAAGAAAAACAAGACGTCTTACACACTTGGAAATGAGAGCTTTCGACCTTCGTAATGGCTCTGTACAGTCTCTGAAATTCTTCAGTTGTGTTTGTAATTTCTTAAATATATTTCTCAACTTCCTTAGGTGTGGCGATTTCCAGGAAGGCCGGAGTTTGATTTGGAAGGCAACATGGAGTCTTATTTAGGAGTTGTTCTAAATTAACGCGACTGGATTTAGTGAAGATCTGTTTTCAGAACATGGGAGGGATGATAGTGAATAGAAACAACTGAAAGCATTTGACCGCCATTTCTTAAATATATTTATGCTCGACCATACCGAAATGTAGTAATTATACACCTAGTAGTAGCCCTTTAATGCACCTCATTAAAGTACACCTATTCTTTATAATTCAGTTGTTCAGCCAATGAGAAATCACCATTGTACCATTATAAAACCGCAAGTATCGATTATTCTCGGATATGCAATCGAAAGACAATTAGCGAAAAGTCACGGAGGCTGGAAATCCAATACTGTCGCAGAAGGTTATGTTCTGTTACTATAATAATTAGCGTTAATTTAAAATAATGTTCAAATAAATTCAATTTGTTATCTCGTTTTTCAATTTTAAATCAATTTCCAGGTTATATCAAGCCTAATGTTCATGTTATTCTCTAGAGTCTAGGTTATATCAAGGTCAATTACGTTCGTGCCTCGGAAAAAATCAACACTTTCGCGTCTGTGCACATCTCACAATTCAGGTCAGTTCCGCTCCTCACTTACATAACCATAACATGAATACTTACGAATAATTTCAAGTTAGAAATATGGTCGAGCATAAAAAGTCGTATGGAACTTGCCTATAATGGTAATTAAGACGCTCGTATGAAAATTATGAAACTCGCTTACACTCGTTTCATAAACAAACATACTCGCGTCTTAATTACTACCATTATAGGCTCGTTGCATAATGTACTATTCTTAACTTCCTTAGCTGTGGCGGAGTATGATTTGGAAGGGAACATGGAGTCTTATTTAGGAGTTGTTCTAAATTAACGGGACTTTGGATTTAGTGAAGATCTGTTTTCAGAACATGGGAGGGATGAGAGTGAATAGAAACAACTAAAAGCATTTGAAATGTGGATATGGAGAAAAATGAAGCGTGTGAAATGGACAGACAGAATCAGAAATGAAGCTTTTTGGAAAGAATGGGAGAAGAAAGAATAATGCTGAAACTGATCAGTGGAATTGGCTGGGTCACTGGTAAGAAGAAACTGGCTACAGGAGGCTGCACTGGAAGGAATGGTGAACGGGAAAGAGTTCGGGGCAAAAGATGTGAGATGATAGACAACATTAATATAATATTTGGATCATATGCGAAGACGATGAGGAAAAATTGGAATGCGAGTTTTGCAATGAAGAAACGGTCCTTCTGCAGCAAACTATGAATGAATCAATATAGTATTTGTTGCCACATATAATACAAAATGAATATATATTATGGGCTTAGCGCATACCAGCTTGAGCAAGCTCGTGTTCGAAGACAGTTACCATAAATAACTATTTTGTACTAAATGGAACGTAACGAAAATTGAATGAAATTACAAAACTAATACAATTATTACAGAACAGGGATAATTACGAAGATGAAAATAGAGAATCAAGTCAAGAAAAGAATGCAAGTTTCAATGAATAAATATACTTAAATTAAGTTGGAAAGAAAAACAAAAAGAGACATGAATATTAAGTAGTTTACTTAATTTTGTTTTATTAAAATCAAAATTACCTAGGTCACGATTTATTATCAAAATGGAGGTGTATAAATAAATAAATAAACAAACAAATAAATAAATGAATAAATAAATAAAATAAATAAATAAAATAATTAAATAAATAAATAATGGTTTATTTAACGACGCTCGCAACTGCAGAAGTTATATCAGCGTCGCCGGTGTACCAGAATTTTGTCCCACAGGAGTTCTTTTACATGCCAGTAAATCTACTGACATGAGCTTGTTGCATTTAAACACACTTAAATGCCATTGACCTGGACCGACATCGAACCCGCAACCTCGAGCACAGAAGGTGGAATTGTACAACCATGGCGCGTAACTCCAGCTGTGATTCAGTTCAGTAGTTGTGTAACATGAATAGATGAATATTTTTAACTAGGAGTTCTTGTGTTTTAATCACCCGTATATAAATTGGCTCTTGAATGCTGAATGTAAACAACATGAATCCAGTAAGTTTAAAAAAAGTGTCTGTGCATGAATAGATAGCCTAAATGGCATGTCCAAGACTATATTTTTCTTTATCAGTGATACCAAAAATGTGTAAATATATTTTTTAAATCATCACACTTCTTTTCTTTACATTTACAGTAGACTATTATAATCAGAAAGTAAGCAAAAATCTTACTGCAGTAAAAATAGGGTTTTTATTTACGAACACGATTCAAGGTAGGCCTATGTGTCTTTGAGATAGGTAATACATCATTTCCTTCTCCGCCTATCTTTTTTAATAACTGAAGCGCTAGGCCGAATAACGGTCTATGTTACAATCTTCTAACTGTGCAGGAGAATCAAAAATGTTACATTGTAATTCTGCTCATAAATTTACTATCGGACGGGCAACATAGACCGTTATTCCATCAATATGTTTTGTACACTGAGCGAAGTATACGCTTGTAGGCTATGTTATTGAAAGTCATATTACACATCATAGAAGTCTGTGACATTTTTAACTCCACAGAAATGCTACTGGGGAGTACAGACAATAAACAGTTTTATACAATCGAATATTATCAAATACACAAAATAAATAAAAATGTTAAAGTATGAACAAAATTATTATGGCATTTATTTTTAAATGCTATATATATATATATATATATATATATATATATATATATGAATTAACACCATGCAATTTATTAAAATTACACACAATGTCATATTATGAATAAATAGCACTATTATTAGAAAATAACTGCAGTATTGATATGTAGGGACACCATTAAATTAATGAAAGTTGTAACATTAACAAATGAATAAATAAAGTTAAATATTACAGTTGAGAAATTGCTGGGGGATAGAATTTGAATCCCTCTCCCGAATATTCAGTATCCATCCCAACAGATGGCTTATCTGTTAAGTATAAATTTTATTAATAATGAAGAAAATAATAGTAACAGTTTTCAAATGCTGACTGTAAGAGAGTAATACATTTTAAACAGCTCCTTTCTGACAACAAGAGCAAGCTGTGAGCACAACTTACAATAATTATTTCCACAAATCTGTTTCTGAAACAAAATACATTGATAAAATTCTAAGATAGATTTCTCGAATGTCAAGTGCATAAACGTTACACGTTACAAAAAAGTACAAGTGTTTACCCATGTCGGGATGTTAGTTCCTGCTATGCCGCTTAGGCCGGTAGCATACTGCATCGATCCGACCCAGTACGCTGACCTCATAACAATGCGTGTAAACACTGCCACATCGAAAGGTCCGAGACAAAATCGTCTTGTCTGACACAGAATGTCCTATGCAGTAAGTGTGCTGAGCTTCATAAGAATACGTGTAATCACCGTCACGTCGATCGGTCCGAGACAAACCCATCTTGTCTGACACAGAATGTCCGATGCAGTAAGTATGCTGCAGCCCCATAAGAATGCGTTTAATCACAGTCACATCGCACGGTCCGAGACAAAACCGTCCTGTCCGAGACAAATATCCGATGCAGTATGCTGCAGCCCCATAAGAATGCGTTTAATCACCGTCACATCGAACGGTCCGAGACAAAACCATCCTGTCCGAGACAAATATCCGACGCAGTTTGCTGCAGCCCCATAAGAATGCGTTTAATCACCTTCACATCGAACGGTCCGAGACAAAACCGTCCTGTCCGAGACAAATATCCGACGCAGTATGCTGCAGCCCCATAAGAATGCGTTTAATCACCTTCACATCGAACGGTCCGAGACAAAACCGTCCTGTCCGAGACAAATATCCGACGCAGTATGCTGCAGCCCCATAAGAATGCGTTTAATCACCGTCACATCGAACGGTCCGAGACAAAACCGTCCTGTCCGAGACAAATATCCGATGCAGTATGCTGCAGCCCCATAACAATGCGTTTAATCACCGTCACATCGAACGGTCCGAAACAAACCCTTCGTCTGACATAGAATGTCCGATGCAGTAAGTATGCTGCAGCCCTATAAGAATGCGTTTAATCACCGTCTCATCGAACGGTCCGAGACAAAACCGTCCTGTTCGAGACAAATATCCGATGCAGTATGCTGCAGCCCCATAACAATGCGTTTAATCACCGTCACATCGATCGGTCCGAGACAAACCCGTCTTGTCTGACATAGAATGTCCGATGCAGTAAGTATGCTAGAGCCCCATGAGAATGCGTTTAATCACCGTCACATCGAACGGTCCGAGACAAAACCGTCCTGTTCGAGACAAATATCCGATGCAGTATGCTGCAGCCCCATAAGAATGCGTTCAATCACCGTCACATCGATCGGTCCGAGACAAACCCGTCTTGTCTGACATAGAATGTCCGATGCAGTAAGTATGCTGGAGCCCCATAAGAATGCGTTTAATCACCGTCACATCGATCGGTCCGAGACAAACCCGTCTTGTCTGACATAGAATGTCCGATGCAGTAAGTATGCTGGAGCCCCATAAGAATGCGTTTAATCACCGTCACATCGAACGGTTCGAGACAAAATCGTCCTGTGCGAGACAAATATGCGATGCAGTATGCTGCAGCCCCATAAGAATGCGTTTAATCACCGTCACATCGAACGTTCCGAGACAAAACCGTCCTGTCCGAGACAAATATCCGATGCAGTATGCTGAATGCCTTATTTGCAGTAAAGTTGGCTTCACAAAACAAGGTATTTAACGAGGAGGATGAAAAGAACATCTAAGTGATAAATTTATCTTGATAGCCTTCTTTCCAAATAACAGGTTCCTATTACGTACTTAGATCTGTGCTGCGAAATCTAGCTTTGCTTTTCCTCCAAAGGAAACCACGATAATTATTTTAGAGCCCTAAAAGTGAATCGCCTTCGGTGAGATTTGAAACCGCGAACCCCCGATATATTTGTAAGAATGTTAACCTGTAGGTCAACACGAACGGCGAAATAAGAAGTGACTATCTTCAATATTACTGTAAATAAGACTTTTAAATTTAAATATTTATCATCTATTAGGAAATTATTCTGCAGCACTTCTTGCTCGAAGCTACTTCCTACACTCGAGCGTTCTGATATCTGTACAAGGGAACCAATTAACTTAAAAAAAAGCAGTAAGAAACACGACTAATTTGCCAATTTGTGTATCTATTAATTAGCAATTTTAAAGAGTCATTGCATGGTGTTGCTTTCTCAAGGAAGGGGGCATGTATGAAACCTGTTCCAATCTCAACAAAAACATGAGCGGGGGGCAACAAGTTTACATGTGACATGCATCTATGTACTTAGCGTGTTCCGTAAACGGCTTGCAGTTCATGAAATTAACTTCTCAAACAGGCAAAGGTCAGCCAAGTAATTAATACTTGCATTATAGAAGTATCCCGGAAAATTCTTCAGTAATTTGTCATAATTGTGCCAAAAATTAAGAACATAAAACTTCACAAAAGTTGCTAAGATATTATCTGTCATTGCTTTTATTGCTATTGTTTATCTTACTCATGTCAAAAAAAAATATTATTTCTACAGACTTAGAACGTATCCTGCACTTATGTTAACTCGATTATAACATTTACAGTAAATTCAAGTACTTATCATAGGGAACATTAGGCCTATTACAGACAAAGCGATACAAGTAATATAAATAATGCGTAATATACAGTACTTCATACAGACGTCGACAAATTATTAGACTAAAACGTTTTTCTTGGAAACAATATAATTCGTCATATCAACTATCAGTATAATTCATAGAGTCTCTATTGTTGTTAATATGATTGTTTACATATTCTGGTATATTTTTCCAATGGTTAAGTATATATTTTTTTCTGGCTATGTTGGTACTACTGGTGTTTTAATTATATACCGCAGAAAGTCTGTTCTCCCATGGCCTGCAAGAAGACCGGACATGAACGAAATTGAAAATCTGTGATCTATACTGAAGAAGAAAGTGAACAAAAAGAGTCTTACAACAAAACATGGTTTCATTTAAGCACTGTCTAATATCTGGCTAAATGATGTTGTTATTCAAAGAATGTGCCAAACTTTGGTTTCCAGCATCCCTGACAAAATCAACGTGTTAATAAAGAATAAGGGAATGTTCACAAAATATTAGTAACCTCCAGACTCAATTTCCTGTTCATTATTTCTGTGCAAATACATCTTTGTTCATTATTTCTACCTATAAATGCACGTATAATTAATTTAGTTTAATAATTTGTCCACGTCTGTACAAGATATTCTCATAAAGCTCAAGAAAACCATTTTCGTCAACTCCATTGTGTTGAATTGTCTTCTATTTTATCGTTAATATTAAATTATTACTGATTTTTATTATTATTATTATTATTATTATTATTATTATTATTATTATTATTATTATCATTATTATCATCATCACGTTCATAATTATTACATTGAAAGTGAAACATGGAACTTACCAATTTCCTTGAAAATTTTGGTTATTAAAATAATGCTTTCTGACTATTTGGGTGGTTCATAACACCCTTTTATTCAACCTTCGGAACTTAACTACTCTAGAATTTCTTACTACTTATCTCGGGTCTTTTTGACCCCAAGAATATTTGTTGTTAATAATTAGGGTATTTTATAGAATAACTCTTCTCGGGTTCTCAGCCAGGTGAGTTGGAGATTAGCTTCCAAGCTTTCGACGGCTAGCTCTGCCATCTTCTTCAGGGACGTCCCTGAAGAAGATGGCAGAGCTAGCCGTCGAAAGCTTGGAAGCTAATCTCCAACGTCCCTGAAGAAGATGGCAGAGCTAGCCGTCGAAAGCTTGGAAGCTAATCTCCAACTCACCTGGCTGAGAACCCGAGAAGAGTTATTCTACATCAAACGCCGGGAAAGCCTCAAGTCATACAGGGTATTTTATAGTTTAATGCAATTTTATAAATAGTATAGCCAAATTCAAAGTTCTTAATGCACCTAGAATTAATTATTTACTATGTTCAAACAACGAATTAATTAATTTAATTAGTTTAATGGCAGACTGTTTATTCTGTTTCTGTGTCGTTATTGTTTCAATTATCAGAGAACACATTCACTTTCCTTGAAATAAAACACAAAAAGGAAAATTACTGCACAAAGTGTTAATTATTATGTTTATACACATTAATTAATTTAGTCTCATCACCTGCTGTAGTAGGATGAACAAGAAGACAAATACAAATAATTACTCTTGAACCTACAACATTTTACCCATAGTCTACATGATAACCTTCTTAGCAATTCACTCTAATTTATACCATCTTAGCCACCGGCGTGGCTCAGTCGGTTAAGGCGCTTGCCTGCCGGTCTGAAGTTGCTTACGGGTTTCGTTCCCCGCTTGGGCTGATTACCTGGTTGGTTTTTTTCCGAGGTTTTATCCAGCCGTAATGTGAATGCAAGGTAATCTATGGCGAATCCTCGGCCTCATCTTGCCAAATATCATCTCGCTATCACCAATCTCATCGACGCTAAATAACCTAGTAGTTGATACAGCGTCGTTAAATAACAAACTAAAATAAAAAAAATATATAGCCTACTGACTTAACGGTCACTGATTATATAGTAACTTCTTTCTTTAGACATGCATCCTGATACCGCTGTATTTTCAGAATTGTCTCTCATTAATCTCTTCCTGTTTCTAACATTATTTGAACACATTTTATGTATTTTAGTTTAATTCTGCTACACAGTTTGTATTTCATTGTTTAATTATTAATGGTTCATAGTATTTTACTGTTTAATTCATAAGCAACTCTTGTATACACGTAACTTTTATCTAAATCAAATGATTGTATTCTTCGTAGCTTATGGGTTCATACATAATATGTATGTATACGTTCTGCTGGTTGAGTGGAAGAGAAGGCCTTACGGCCTTAACTCTGACAGCTAAAATGAATTATTATTATTATTATTATTATTATTATTATTATTATTATTATTATTATTATTATTATTATTATTATTACATGGCAGTTTATGTTACATTTGTTTCATTTGTTCACTTTTCAAACTACATATTCACTTTGCATACAACAAAACACAATCACTGCAAAATAATTCTAACTAGAAAATAAATACGTGTTCTATAGCTAGGCCATCCATGAACCTAAGCAATATAGATTATAAAAATAATAAATATATAATTATGAAATGATAATTTTAAAGCCACCAGCGTGGCTCAGTCGGTTAAGGCGCTTGCCTGCCAGTCTGAAGTTGCGCTCGGGCGAGGGTTCGATCCCCACTTGGGCTGATTACCTGGTTGGATTTTTTCCGAGGTTTTCCCCAACCGTAAGGTGAACGCCAGGTAATCTATGGCGAATCCACGATCTCATCTCGCCATATACATCTCGCTATCACCAATCTCAACGACGCTAAATAACCTTGTAGTTGATGTAGCGTCATTAAATAACCAACTAAAAAAGAAATAATTTTAATTGTAAAGGAAACTGAAATAATCAAAGATAGCATATCTAGGTTACTGGAACGTTTCAGAGTAACGCCATCCAATGCACTGATTTATTCTAGATTAAGAAGTCTCTTATTAAGAGCTGTAATAATTAATTTAACATGGAATTTTATATGTTCTCCAAGGAAATTTGATATTCTTGACAGAATACTGCGTATGTATGTATGTATGTATGTATGTATGTATGTATGTATGTATGTATGTATGTATGTATGTATGTATGTATGTATGTATGTATGTATGTATGTATGTATGCATGTATGTATGTATGTGTATGTATTCACACTGCAGTGGGTATATACCCGGTGGCAGTGGTAACTAATTCCACTCAATAATGACAATAATAAACTTATTAATTAAAATACAATTAATAATAATAATACTAATAATTAATACTAATAATAATAATAACAATAATAACAACAACAGGGAATATACTAAATTAAATGAAACGATCACTTAAAATAACATTTGAAATAAATCTAATTTGTATCTTAAAACTAAGATCGAACTAAAACCCACGAGTATGATATGTTCATATCTGCACAAGTACCTTTCAAATTACACTCATTTCGCTCTCAACTCACTCACTGCAATTGAACTACGACACATTTCACTGATTCTATCCTGATTTCACTAACACTTCAAAAACATTTCACTGTTCAAATACTATGCACTGCCACTATAAACTATAAAGCTTCACTGACAGGAACACGTTTCACTTACCCTCACACTTCACTGACACGACATACTTCTTCACTGATACAACACACTTCACTGACACAACATAATTCTTCACTGATACAACACTTCAATAACATATCATTTACACCCTTCAAGTACTGTGTATAATTACCGTCTATTAGTAAGGTCCTTAAGCCTATTTTTAAATACATTTTTGGTTGTTGGTAAAGCCTTTAGTAAGTCTGCAGGTAAAGCATTCCAGTCCCTGATAGTACGATTGAGAAAAGAAAGCTTTCCAGTGTCCGTCCTCTGCCTTCTTTCCCTCAATTTATGTCGCATTAGCTAAAATTTGGAGAGCCCTTTGGGTCAGAGTTACTAGTTTTATCGTAGAGGTGGTTGCAGTGGCTGCTACTCACCTCTGGTGCTCGTGTTCGTGGAATTCTCTCCAGCAGACGTACAGCTCATTACACCAGCGCAACCTGTAATTGCGACATGTGAGCAGATTCCTATCTGGGAGATGCACCGGCGAATCTTCCCAGGCCACACACATAACACACATTAAATTTGTTTAGACATAACATACAGAATGTTATTTCATGACAATGATGTAGATGAGGTGACTCTAGGAATCAGAGGTTTCTTTTCCTTAAAATATTTAGATCATTTAAGGGGAGAGGATGGTATTTTTTGGTGAAAAATAAGTAAATTTTCAAAAACAAATTCTTTAAAATAGTCTGTGATATGTGTGGAATGCATAACATAACATTTTGTGGGTTTTTGTGTCCTTATCGGATGTTGAGTCGCCATTTTTAAACTTCCTGCGTTATGGATTTTTAAATCACTCGCCCACTTTTATTGTTGTTTCCGGTAAATTAAATTTAAAAAAAAAAATTTTTTTTCTTTAAAATACCCTTTGATATGTGTGGAATGCATTGCATAACATTTTGTGGGTATTTGTGTCCTTATCGGATGTTGAGATGTCATTTTTAAACTTCCTGCGCTATGGATTTTTAAATCACACGCTCGCTTTTATTGGTTTCCAGTAACTTCATTTTTTTTTTTTTTTTTGCTACATTGCCAGACAAAAATGGATATAATTTCTGAACTATTAAAGATGCATGCATGAAATTTAGAACACACATTCTTTAGGCTATTAGGAAACTTTTCTCTGTAACAGAATTTTGTTAATTGATTTCATTTTAAAAATACGTCCGTTTGTTTGCAAGAAAGGAAATCAGATAATTGTTATTAAATTTTAACTGTTTATTTTACAAACGTAGGGACTAATATCAAAATTCTGTTATTGACAGTTTGTAGGACATGCTTTTGCAGATTCATTGCAAAAACTGTTTGAATATATCTTTAAAAACGGTTTAGATATATCGGTTTTAGTACAATCCTGCATAGGGTATTTTTTTTTTTTTTTCAAATTTGGGCCACCAAATTTTTTTTTCAAAATATTTTTTTTTTTGGTTGAGTTGCCACATCTCTCTACATACAAAAAATTAATATTTTACACCAAATAGGAAAAAAAAAAAGTTAAAAAAATACCATCCTCTCCCCTTAATTACTTTCCTACCTACGAAGTCCCGATTAAATTAAATTTTATTAAAAACGTGTTACAATTGTGTTAAATTAATCGCAGGGTTGTACAAATTTGTCTGAAGTGCAGCAATAGTTACTTTCTTGCAGTGGTCTACTCTCATTTTATTCACAAACAATTAACGGGTGATTATAGGAGTACTCTAATAATAACAATCTAACTCGAGGTGTTGAGGTCTCGGTTGGTGTAAGGGATTGTATCGTATTTTGTTGTATAGCAACATGTAGGCCTACTTCAATATTCAGTGCATATATGAATAAATTAAGTATAATAGAGCGAGAATAAAGGAAAATGTTATTTGATGGCATGGTAAACAGATAATTAATATTGAATATAAAGCCTTAAGTGTAATACATTTTCTATTAACGATGCACTGCACTGTTAAAGAGAGGATAAATAGAGCAGTGTCTTTTCAAACAAGAAGACTAGAACTTAATGGTGTCAATTTTACAAACAATAGTGATTAATTAACTTTCTAGATAATAAGATATGTGAATGATTACCTTTCTAGCTAATAAATATGAATAAACGCAGAATCTGGACCCGTGCTGTTGTCTTCTACAAGAAAGAAAATATTAAATAATAAGCATAATGTCGTTTCTCAAGTTTTTTTTTCTAAAATTACGGATTTAATTTATTATACATCTTGATTACTATATCACTTCGGAATATGTGTTATATGCCTTTCCCGTGTTAAATTCTATCATGCCTGGTTAACATGTTTCGATCTGTTATCGAGCTTCTTCAGAACTGGCTGTTGCTGGTCTTGGCGCCTTTTGTTTTCTTTCCTGTGGGGGTGTGTTTGTGTAGTGTAATGTGGAGTCAAAGAGAGTGTGTGTGTGTGTGTTCTGAAATTGAGTTGTGTGTTGAGAATCTCATTTGGGTGTGTTTTTGTGTATGTGTGTATATTTCGTATTGTTCTAGTGTGTTTAGTTCCTGACTTTTTGGTTGGATGTGTAGAATTTCCATGTCTATGTTGATGTCTCTGTAGGTGTGGTTAGCATTTGTGATGTGTTCTGCATATATGTGGAAATGTTTTGTAATTTTGTTATGGCTGTGATGTGTTCTTTGTAACGTGTTTGAAATAATCTGCCTGTTTGTCCTATGTAGAAGTTGTTCCAGGTGTTACATTTGAGTTTGTATACACCTATGTGGTTGTATTTTTTGTTTGTATTGTTTGTGTGTTGGGATGTTTTTTATAGAATATTATTTGTTCTGTATGGGATGTTGTAATTTAATTTCTTGAATGAGGCTGCAATCTTGTGTGTGTTTTTGTTTTCGTATGTACACACTAGAACTTGAAAACAACAATTCCATAAATTTTCTAGACATCACCATAACAAAACTGGACAACAAACACACCTACAAAATATACAGAAAACCAACCACCACCACCACACACATACACAACACATCTAATCACCCCATACAACACAAACATGCTGCATTCAGAACAATTGTACACAGATTACTCAACATACCCATGAGCCAACAACACTACAGTGAAGAAGTGAACACAATCAAATACATAGCACAAGAAAGCGGATACAAACCAAACATAATAGACAACATCATAAGAAAGACGAAACAAAAGCTTAACAAACACAAAAACACGCAAAACACAACACAAACACAAGAAATACATCACACTAACATATGAAAAGAAAAGCACACATAAGATCGCATCTTCATTCAGAAAGCAGAAATACAACATAACATACAGAACAGAAAACACACTACAAAGACATCTCAACACACAAAAAACACAAACAAATAAATATGAGCACACAGGTGTATACAAACTCACATGTAATAAGTTCTACATAGGACAGACAGGCAGATCATTCCAAACACGATACACAAAACACATTAAAGCAATAACCAGAGGACACAATACATCTACATACGCCGATCACATAACCAATGCTAACCATACATACAATAACATAAATACGGACATGGAAATCCTACACACACAACCCAAGAACCAAAAACTCAACACACTAGAACAATACGAAATATACAAACACACTAAAACACACCCCGATCAAATTCTCAACACACAGATCAATTTCAGTACACACACACTATTTGACTCCACTCTTCAACACCTTTCAACAATCATACACACCCACATAAAAGGCAGAGAAGTTCGAGATGACTCCGTGATCTAGTAGGCTCTGAAGATGGTGCATGAAGCACTTAAACAGCTGTAAGCCGCACAAATCTTACATAATAACACGAGTAAGTCCACTAGTTAATCAATTAAAAAAATGTGTGTGTGACTAAAAATCTCAAAATATGTACTAAATATGTAATATGAAAATTGCACAGGGAGTTCAAAATAAATTGTTATTTATTTGAAAAGAAAATTAATTTTAACTGAAAAAGGTTAATTCCATACAAAATTACACATTTGAAGGGTCCAGAGCCATAGCGGGCCAAACGCCATTTATTAAAAACTGAGAAAGCTAGGGTTAAAATTTAATGAAGATTGACATATCATTTAATTTTAATGTGCATGCTTTATATTACTTGCTATATGTTTTGTTAAATTGTGATAATCGCTTAATTTTAACTTTTGTTTTCTCCGTTTTTAATAAATGGTGCTTGTCCCGCTATGGTTCTGAACCCTTCATTTATTATGTCATTGATGTAGTTTTTGGTGCGATATGAAAGTTAATCAAGATATGAAGCACAATGTGCTAAAAGATATTCTACCATATTTTCAGAAGTTTAATTTCAGTTGGTGACTGGATAGTATGTTTTTATACACCGAAAATGATCTCTCGACGTTGCATGAAATAACTGGTGTATGTTTAAACAAATAGATGTGGCTGACAGCAATGTCTTCTGGAAGGTCTCGCATTTTTTCGATAAAGATCTGGATAACAGTAAATAAACTGGCTTGACCGCGATTTCTTTCAGGGACTGCTTCAAATTTGTTCAATACTACGGGAGTGGTTGTCTTGTCTTGGGTGCTGAAATATGTATTCCATTATGTACAGACAACATTGAGTTCAAAATTGCATAAATATGTTTATAATAATTTCGTTTTAGTTTATGTTCAAATATCGATTAATTTCTTTCCAAGACATTTAATTAAACGACATTTGACATGGATGTTAATGTAATGTAAAAATATAATGTAATTATCTTAAAAATATATAGTATTATGCGAAATATGTAAAAATATGTAGCATTACAATTAAGTATAATCTTAGTAGCCTGATTCGTCAACATTTTTCGTTTTCAGACTGATATATACTGCGGAAAAAAATATATAATTACATATTGTATTATATTATGTATTGTATTATGTATTGTAAATTTTATTGTGTATTGCTTATCATTTTAACTGTGTATTGTTAATATTGTATATACCACTGCCACCGGGTGCTTGCCCACTTGCAGTGTAAATAAATACATACATACATACATACATACATACATACATACATACATACATACATACATACATACATACATAAAAATAGTCCACACCTGTGGAGTAACGGTAAGAGCGTCTCGCTGCGAAACCAGGTGGCCCGGGTTTGAATCCCTGTCGGAGCAAGTTATCTGGTTGAGGTTTTTTCCGGGGTTTTCCCTCAACCCAATACGAGCAAATGCTGGGTAACTTTCGGTGTTGGACCCCGGACTCATTTCACCGGCATTATCACCTTCATATCATTCAGACGCTAAATAACCTAGATGTTGATACAGCGTCGTAAAATAAACCAATAAATACATAAAAATCTGGACTCTAATTATTATTATCATCATTATTATTGTTATTATGGCTATTATTGTTATTTTAAAAATATATTATTATTGTTGTTATTATTATTATTATTATTATTATTATTATTATTATTATTATCGTTATTATTGTTGTTACTATTCATTATAATTATTGAAAATTATGACCACGGATACAATCGTCCTTTTCTACTTTTTCATTAGGAACGAGAATAAATTTTGCAGTAATATACTGAATTATATAGGTATTATAATGACAACAACCTTAAGAGAATATTGACTTTGTTTTTCCCCCTGTACACTTCAAGTATTGCAGGATTGGCTCTTATTCCTAGCCAATTCCATTCTGTTCATTTGACATACTTAATCTTAGAGCAAATTGCTTTTACTTACTTACTGACTTACTGACTTACTTACTTACTTACTTACGACTTTTAAGGAACCCGGAGGTTCGTTGCCGCCCTCACATAAGCGTGCCATCGATCCCTATCCTGAGCAAGATTAATCCAGGTTCTACAATCATATCCCACCTTCCTCAAATCTATTTTAATATTGTCCTCCCATCTACGTCTCGACTTCCCCAAAGATCTTTTTCCCTCCGGTCCCCCAACTAACACTCTATATGCATTTCTGGATTCGCCCATACGTGCTACATGCCCTGCCCACCTCAAACATCTGGATTTAATGTTCCTAATTATGTAAACTGAAGAATACAATGCGTGCAGTTCTGCGTTGTGTAACTTTCTCCAATTTTCTGTAACTTCATCCCTCTTAGCCCCAAATATTTTCCTAAGAATCTTATTCTCATCCTTTGCTATGTTCGTGCCAGAGAATCAGTCCCGTTCAGAGGCTTATTGTATGGTTTTGTAACAAGTTGTTTTTACGGCGATGGGTTGTTAGCTCTTCGCCCAACCCTCAAGCTTGAGGATCACCCCTTATCGGCTTCCCGCGACTGCTTATTCAATATATTCGCAGCTACCTTTCTTTCACTAGTAATAGAAAATATCTAGTCCAATCTCTTCCTGAATTGTTTTCGTTTATTCTGTAGACATTTCCTTGTAGTTGTACTTCAGCGTCCTTCACAGATCTTAAGGTGTTCATTTCTGATGTTTCTACATACGACAATTTTAAGGGTTCAGAGCCATAGTGGGCCAAGCGCCATTTAATAAAACCGGAGAAAGCAAGGGTTAAAGTTAATTAAATACCATAGTTTAATGAAGATTGACATATTATTTATTTTTAAATTGCATACTTTATATACTTGCTATATGTTTCGTTAAATTATGGTAATCACTTAATTTCAACTCTTGTTTTCTCCATTTTTAATGAATGGCGCTTGGCCCACTATGGCTCTGGTCCCTTTATTTCTTATCACGTCAGGCCACGTTTTCTGATCCTTTTTTATTCCTAAGTTTAATGTGTTTTATTGCCACCACGCAATAAAATTTATTTTTCTTTTGCAGTTCTTCTAATTCAATCACATATTCTTTAAAATGTGTTGAATTTATTTGCCCTCGTCTTCTTGCTTTTGCTGCGTCCAAGTCACTGGAAATGTGTAATCTATAGCGAAGCGTACCTATTTGACTCTTATCTTGCACGATATTTTGTTCACTGTATCTATATCTGAAGAGCATAACGGGTACATTCACTGCACGCTCTTGCATTGGTTACGGCCGACGAGCAGGTGGAATGCCATCGTTCATCACTTCACTTTTTCCTCCTTACAAACTACTGACTTGGTTTTTTGAACGCATCAAACAATTTTTTTTCTTTTCTTCCCAGAAAACAAAAGCTGTATTCATACTCAAACAACAGCTGTGGCAGTTCATTACCGATGAAGAGTGATGGACAGTTCAACGCCATGCGCTGGGGGTTGTCAAACCGCGGACCGCAGCGACGTAAGTTTCATTTTCTATTGTGTCTATGTCTCGTGGTTTGCATTACGTCAACAAAATGCAGGCGTTAGATAAGTGAGATTTAAGCAAAGTTGTATGTGTCTCATTCTAGTTTTACTTGGGGTAGCTACTACATACATACAGTATACCTAAATATATTTTATATGAGCATAATATTAAAAATAATATAAGACAAAGAACACTCCAATTGCTTTTCAATAGAAAATTGTTACTTCGGTCTTTAAAGTTTACAAGAAATATACAGGGTGTCTCAGAATAATGTAGTTTGGCTTAATCTACATCGAATTAATCTGATACAGGCTACCTATATTCGAAATGTAACGGTTGGGAAGTTATTCATGGGTGAACTTTTAAATTGAGAGCGACATTATACACGTATTTCTACGTTTTAGAACACTGTGATAGAATACATTATTGAATATATTGCATTTTTTGTTGTTCCAATCTCTCTCTCTCTCTCTCTCTCTCTCTCTCTCTCTCTCTCTCTCTCTCTCTTCTTTCTTTACTCTCTTAGGTTCTTCATTGTTTTGTTAATTTTTCTTGTTATCTTTGCTTTCTCTCCTCCTTTCGTCTTCGCTTTCGTTTACTCTCTCTTTTTCCATTTATTTATTTTCTCTCCCTTTCTTTTTCTTTAGGGTTAATTTTTTCTTTCGTTAATTTTTTCCTTCCTTCATCCACGGTTCTACAGCCCTCCAATCATCTCTTTGTTACGCCTTTCCTTCACAGTTTCTAATTCCCATGCTCCTAAAATTCTGTTCCACATCCTGCAGCCATAGTTTCCTCGTTCTTCATTTCTTTCTAGCTTCTAATATAAGCCACCGGAATAGCTCAGTCGACTAAGATAATTGCCTGCTGATCCCGAGTTGCACTCTGGCGCGGGTTTGATTCCCGCTTGGACTAATTACCTGGATGTGTTTTTTCCGAGGTTTTCCCCAACCGTAAGGCAAATGTCAGGTAATCTATGTCGAATCTTCGGCCTCATATCGCCAAACTATCATCTCGCTATCACCAGTCCTGTCGAGCTAAATAACCGAGTAGTTAATACAGCATCGTTAAATAAGTAAGTAAAAAAACTTTCATTATATCATTATGTAAGGTGTTTTAGTGTTCTCTCTTTTTCCATCCTCTCTACATGGCCCAGCCAAATAATTCTCAGAGGCTTGACATGGCCTTACTAAATCCTCTTCTTCTAATCATTTTAATTTCTGAAATTTCCTCTGATTCAGCACGTGCCGGCTTCACATATATGCGTCTGATAATCTTTCTCCGAAAGTATTTTTATCAACAGTAATCTCAATACAGGTTTTGATGTTATGGATAAATCTGCGAGTGGAACACGAGGAGATTTATCTAGAGAAAATCAGAACTCGAGTGGGATTTAATTGACTATTACACGATTAGAAGGAAGTATATAAAGATTGGAAGTAACGAAGTACTCCAGTACAATAAAATATTAATTGGCTTACGAAAATACAACTGTCTTCAAATGCATTATTGTACCATCTCAACATTACGCTAGATGGCAGTAGTGTTTTATGATTATGTTTTCTTGTTATCAGTTGTGCCAACTATGGAATCTTCATTGAACTCTGTGGGCGGTTACTAGTCAAGAAGGCTTTGTTGATTCAGTTTCATTTTTATTAAAACATTTGCATTCCACTTCAATCATCCGGATCCCAGTAATCAACGCCACTTGACAGATGATTTTCAATAAATCTTAGTATTAAACAATCTCTGATACGTGACTATCCATAATATCATATAACAGAACCTATAACAAACATAACCTAAATAATATAAATAAGTGTTAGAAAAGTTTTAATTAGGGATGATGAAATAAACAAGAAACGTTTTAATTAACGATGACGAAATAAAAAAATAAACATGAATAATTTTAAAGGAAACAATTATTGAAAGTACAATTTTAAAATTTGAATGTTTTAGTGGCTGGTGGTTCAGTTGATGTTATACTGGACGTGTGCGTAAAAGAAGTGAACTCGTTGATTTTATTTTATGGGGTTATTTTACGACGCTATATCAACATCTAGGTTATTTAGCGTCTGAATGAAATGAAGGTGATAATGCCGGTGAAATGAGTCCGGGGTCCAGCATCGAAAGTTACCCAGCATTTGCTCATATTGGGTTGAGGGAAAACCCCGGAAAAAACCTCAACCAGGTAGGATTCGAACCCGGGCCACCTGGTTTCGCGGCCAGACGCGCTGTTGTTACTCCACAGGTGTGGACGAACTCGTTGATGTACATGGTGTGTCCCTCAACTTATTCAGGATTTCCGAATGGTGCTCTTCATATATGACCAGTGATCTTTATTAATTCTTGTTCTTGAATGCCAATCCGAGTCATATTTGAAAGTTCTGTGCATCGACTGGAGTGGTTTGTAATTTTCTGTTTTTTTGACGTTCAGACCAGTGCAGTTTGAAATGTTGCCAAACAAAGAAACAAATGCTAGGGTAGTGATAAAAATAAACAAATGCTAGGGACACGATAAAATTAAACAAATACTAGGGACGCGATAAAATTGTGCGATAAGCAGCCATGAAAGACGTCCTTTCGTGCCATTTTATTGGTCAAAAGTAGTGTGACGTAGTAAAAGCGTAATAGTCTACTTTATTTAACGTCCACGGTTCAGGTGAATATACCTTTTTTTATTATTTTCCCTTAAGGAGAGGGCACGGACTGGGACTGTCCTCGTATTTAGGCCGCTCGTGTACTGCATTGTACCATCCGGGATGAAATGGTGTGCATGCTCTAATGTTCCCCGCGCTACAGATTCCCCTGTTATCCGCCTCCGAATTCCTCTGCAGCCTACATGATCCCCTTTTCTTTAGGAGTAGGCCTCACAGCGGTCCCTCAACCCGGTCCGACGAGTTACCATGAACCCAATGGAGAACATACGGTACATAGCGCTACCACCAACAACGATTGACCACATATCTACGGGTTACAAGTTAGGCAGCGGCCCGCAGGCGACTCTACATCGGAGCAAGTCGAAACCTAGGAAAGAAACGGAGGTGATGATGAAAGAGAGGAAGTGTAATTATGATGGCGAAATGAATCCGAGGTCCAATGCCGAAAGATACCATCCAATTCTGCTTCAATTGGTTGAAAAACCCCAATCAGGTAACTTACTCCAACTAGGATTCGTTTCACGGTCAGACGTACTAACCGTTACTCCATAACTGTGGGCCAGGTAAATATAATACAGGGACATCATTTTATTTTTGCTAACATTTTTAATATTAACCTGTCTATACCTGTAGAGAACCGGAAACACAGTTCGCTATCCCCTTCCAGGACTGGAGTTCGATGATACTGGCGTAAAACGCACACATCACTTTACTAGGTATAGGAGGGAAGAAAAGTAGTTCGTCCATTTACGTAAACTAGGAAATATCGCAATTTTGAGTTCAGTAATTTTCATTAGGTTTTTATTTAATAAAAATGCAGTACTGTATTAAGAATAAGTGTTTTTACTCACGAACTGAGTTATCCATGCGAACGTATTCATTACGCAGTGTATATTATACTGTATACAGCACATTAGCGTACAATATAGAGAATGAAGTTCAATTGAAAAATAATCATAATACGGATATTTAAACACATTTTTGAAAATGGTGGCCGTTCATTTCGATACAGGCTTCAGTTCTTTTGTGCATATTATCGCACTATAGACTATTGCATCTAATTCTAATTGCCAGTTTCGTCCTTCGTACTAGTAACTCATGTTGAAATAATTCTGTACCTACTCTATAAAAGAGTACCTTACGTACTGTAAATTCAATCTTCACTTCTGCCCGATCCGAAAAGATAAAATCACTCAGAAATGCTATCTACTGTCCGTTCAAGTGGTTTTGTCGCAGGGTTGTAGAAAGGGGGGGAAATCACGTGACAGTTAATTACTTAACGAGACCCTTTTATTTAAGTTATTTTAAACAGTTGTATAATATTATGTAAACGTCAATTCCTAACATAAATTAATATTTTCAGAAAAGAGCTAAGACAGCCCAGCTTTTACAGAGGGGCGTGCAGAAGCAGGTGGGGGAAATCGGGATGCGATGTAGGCAAACGAACAGTACCTGTGCGAAAATATGGTTCAATATTGAAAGTTCTTTCGTCACTGGAAAGCGCGAACATATTTCTGGAACGTACTATACTCACTAACTCAGTGCTGTTTACTATATGCAGCATTGATTATGTCTGGAGGACAGTTGGAACTTCATCAGTAGGAGGGGTGGGAGTGAAGTACATTCAAAAACTCAGGTACAATAAAAATTGAAGTAAAAATAAAATGATGTCCCTGTACAAGTCATATCATCATCATCATCATCATCATCATCATCATCATCATCATCATGATATAGGTACGATTTAGGCTTTTTGGCCTGTTTCGTCTCCATACCAATTTAACATTCTTCTTTCCAACATTTTCTATGGCGTCCGATCCGGCATCTTCCTTGCGGTTTATAGTGGAGCAGTTGATACGTAATAGAAGTTGGATCCGTCCTAGATATGATATTATGCCACCTATTACTATATTTTCCGATTGTTTCTGAGATATTTGGCATGTTTAATTCTTGTCTAATATCTACGTTTCTTCGTGATGTATTAAACTATGTCCTGCTATTGGTTTTAATAACCTCTCCCAACCGTTTGTACTCTTTTCATTTGTTTAGTTGCCATGCACCATATAGGTGTAGGTTAGTACTGAAATTTTGATTACTTCGTAAAACCTTGAAATCATTTCGGTCCTTACTTTTTTTTATTAGTATTCTTTTTATCATGCCTATTAGCCGTTGGAATTTAGAGAGTCTTATGTCCACATTATTAATTTGTTGATATGATAATTATAATACAGCCCAAGTAATTGCAGCATTTCAATTGCTCCATAACTTAACCCGGGAGAAATGGCTACCGGGTGGTCGCATACACGATATTTTGCCGAGGCTAGGGCTGTATTGTATTTTTCCTGTTATTTTCGAGAGGATGAAATAGCGAGGTGAAATACCTACTTTTCCCAGCCTTATTATATTTTGAACTAGCGCTTTTGTCTTTTATCTGCATTCAAGGAAAGATTTAGGAACTTTTAAAGGGAAATAATTAACCTCAATAGGATAAGAAGAACATTGACTTAGTGAGGAGTACCGTTTATTGTTGGAAGAAAATTTTTCTAGCAGGTAATAACCAACACTTATAAAGACAACTAGAGAGCGAGACAAACTTTCAACCTCTTCCAATTTGGTGTGTTTATCACTGGAATTTAATACTTAGCAAAATCCTCATATAGCGACCAGCATCGGGTTAATTATCGATAATTTTATTATGTTTGTTCTTAGTGGCGTTTTCCCTTAAAATCCATCACATAGGCTTTTAGGTAGATGTTTCAATAGGCATTCATATTCTGTTCCAATACAGTTGAATTTATAGGGGGTTCTTTGAAGACCATCTTCTGCGGTTGTTAATGTAGCCTGATCATCGGCAAATAATATGCATTTAGAGGTGTGGTAGTTCAATTAAAAATTGATTCCATAAGTAATATCCATCTTCTGATGAAATCAATGTATAAATTAATTAAAAGCAGATGATGAAGACGGAGCACCGTTGTTGAATGCCTAACGTTATTTGTTTACTTTCTGTGTTTACTCCATTTTTAGTTAGTTCTAATTTTAATACTATTGCTATACAGGGTGTTTCCGAGGTGGTGTTACAAACTTTCAGAGATGATGGCGAAGGGCACATGTATTAATTTGAGATAAGGAACCAAGGTCCAGAAATGACTGAGTCGAAAGTTATGAGCAAAAATAGTTGTGTGGACATGGAATTGTAATTTCGCACCACGTTTCCTCCTTCCCTCAACTATTTGAACAGTCGTGGAAAAATGATATAGGCCGGATGACTCTTACGTGGGTACTTGTACCGATACAATCTGTCGGCTTGTCTACTGTTCCCATTGGCTCATCCGTATTCGAAAATCAGGTCTGCTTATTCCGCTCTCTTGTACTCCTCCATTTCACTAGGACTGATCGATTGGACACTGCAACTTGTACACATACACTGCTGTCTACAGACGTGCATATCAGAACCGACCATGTCCGATACACATTACGCTATCTGCATTGCTTTAGTGTAGTTTCCTGTCCCCATCCCTCAGACAGCGCATTGAATGGAATACTGTAAGTAGACAACGTAAACAACGTCAGATGAATATAGTATGTGTAAGATGTACATATAAATACACATAAATAAGGTGTACAGAGGAATAAAATTATTTTATTTCCACAGATCTATTTTTACTTGTAACTTTCGACTCAGTCATTTCCGGACCAGGGTTCCTCATCTCAAATTGATACATGTGCCCTTCGCCATCATCCCTGAAAGTTTGTAGCACCACCTCAGAAACATCCTCTATAAGGATTGTACTACTCACATTAAGTTGTCTGGAATTCCCCTAGATTTCATAAGATCTTATTAAGTAACAATCTAATGCCCAAATGCTTGGATATATTCCATTTGCTTTCTTGCTTCCCAATAAAGTCCAGTCAGCGTTCTTGTAGGCAACGTCTTACGAGCTAAACAACTCGAAATAATATGATCCTTACTCAATGTAGAATTGTCTTCACGACAAAGGATACAATTTGGAAACTTGAAGATTCCAATTTTATAAAAGTGTGCATCTGTGGTGTTATTAATGTTTTATATAATTTGAGCTTAGTTGATTTATAATACTATTGACTTTAATAAATTATAGTTTGCAAAATATGCTTTGTTTTCTGTTATTCTCTCATTTATTTCTTCTGAGTTTTATTTATTCTCTTCATCCTTATCTCTTTCTTTCTTTCTTTC